>NW_026734453.1:300000-399009 GCF_949786415.1 Peromyscus eremicus | reverse complement strand
TGGTAAGGAAAGTCACTATTGCGCTCCCTTTGCCATACACAGTGCAAATAGCACTCGTGTCTGTTCCCAGCAAGTACACTGTATCGGACTGAAGAGGAGCTACTGTTCTTGTCAGTTTCCTAAGCAGAGTTGAACTAGATATGGCCCTTGTGTGTAGGAAGCACAGTTCTTTTGTTCTGAGCAAGCTCATTGTTTGGACCCCATAGGAAACACAGTAGAGTAGAAGAGTGCTCTTTTCTCAAAAGCAGAGTGTGTTTCATATAAGACGAGCTAGTGTTTGTTTCCCAGTCCTAAATGGAGTTGAATCACATGCAGTTTCTGGTGCTACGAGCAAGAGTTGTTTACTGGTAAGGAAAGTCACTATTGCGCTCCCATTGCCATCCACAGTGCAAATAGCACTCTCGTC
The DNA here is from genome assembly GCF_949786415.1 of Peromyscus eremicus. Lineage (NCBI taxonomy): Eukaryota > Metazoa > Chordata > Mammalia > Rodentia > Cricetidae > Peromyscus > Peromyscus eremicus. The sequence continues at coordinate 398,603 of NW_026734453.1, read as the reverse complement.
TGTTTCCAGCAAGTACAGTGTATCGGACTGAAGAGGAGCTACTGTTCTTGTCAGTGTCCTAAGCAGAGTTGAACTAGTTATGGTCCATGTGTGTAGGAAGCACAGTTCTTGTTCCGAGCAAGCTCACTTTTTGGACCCCATAGGAAACACAGTAGAGTAGAAGAGTGCTCTTTTCTCAAAAGTAGAGAGTGTTTCTTGTAAGGCGAGCTAGCATTTGTTTCCCAGTCATAAATGGAGTTGAATCACATGCCTTTTGTGGTCCTACGAGCAAGAGTTGTTTTCTGGTAAGGAAAGTCACTATTGCGCTCCCATTGCCACACACAGTGCAAATAGCTCTCGCATCTGTTCCCACCAAGTACAGTGTATCAGACTGAAGAGGAGCTACTGTTCTTGTCAGTTTCCTAAGCAGAGTTGAACTAGATATGGCCCATGTGTGTAGGAAGCACAGTTCTTTTGTTCTGAGCAAGCTCACTGTTCGGACCCCATAGGAAACACAGTAGAGTAGAAGAGTGCTCTTTTCTCAAAAGCAGAGTGTGTTTCCTGTAAGGCGAGCTAGCATTTCTTTCCCAGTCCTAAACGGAGTTGAATCACATGCAGTTTCTGGTCCTATGAGCAAGAGTTGTTTTCTGGTAAGGAAAGTCACTATTGTGCTCCCTTTGCCATACACAGTGCAAATAGCACTCGCGTCTGTTCCCAGCAAGTACACTGTATCGGACTGAAGAGGTGCTACTGTTCTTGTCAGTTTCCTAAGCAGAGTTGAACTAGATATGGCCCTTGTGTGTAGGAAGCACAGTTCTTATGTTCTGAGAAAGCTCACTGTTCTGGACCTATAGGAAACAAAGTAGAGTAGAAGAGTGCTCTTTTCTCAAAAGCAGAGTGTATTTCTTGTAAGGCGAGCTAGCGTTTGTTTCCCAGTCCTAAATGGAGGGGATTCACATGCAGTTTCTGGTCCTACGATCAAGAGTTGTTTTATGGTAAGAATAGTCACTATTGCGCTGCCATTGCCATACACAGGACAAATAGCACTGGCGTCTGTTGCCAGCAAGTACAGTGTATTGAACTGAAGAGGATCTACTGTTCTTGTCAGGTTCCTAAGCAGAATTGAACTAGATATGGCCATGTGTGTAGGAAGCACAGTTCTTTTTTTCTGAGCAAGCTCACTGTTCTGGCCCTATAGGAAACACAGTAGAGTAGAAGAGTGCTCTTTTCTCAAAAGCAGAGTGTGTTTCTTGTAAGGCAAGCTTGCGTTTGTTTCCCAGTCCTAGATGGAGTTGAGTCACATGCAGTTTTTTTGTCCTACGAGCAAGAGTTGTTTCCTTGTATGAAGAGTCACTATTGCGCTCTCATTGCCATACACAGTGCAAATAGCACTCGCGTCTGCTCCCTGCAAGTACAGAGTATTGGACTGAAGAGGAGCTCCTGTTCTTGTCAGTGTCCTAAGCAGAGTTGAACTAGTTATGGTCCATCTGTGTAGGAAGCACTGTTTTTGTTCTGAGCAAGCTCACTTTTTTGACCCCATAGGAAACACAGTAGAGTAGAAGAGTGCTCTTTTCTCAAAAGTAGAGAGTGTTTCTCGTAAGGCGAGCCAGCATTTGTTTCCCAGTCATAAATGGAGTTGAATCACATGCAGTTTGTGGTCCTACGAGCAAGAGTTGTTTTCTGGTATGGAAAGTCACTATTGCGCTCCCATTGCCACACACAGTGCAAATAGCACTCGCATCTGTTCCCACCAAGTACAGTGTATAAGGCTGAAGAGGAGCTACTGTTCTTGTCAGTTTCCTAAGCAGAGTTGAACTAGATATGGCCCATGTGTGTAGGAAGCACAGTTCTTTTGTTCTGAGCAAGCTCACTGTTCGGACCCCATAGGAAACACAGTAGAGTAGAAGAGTGCTCTTTTCTCAAAAGCAGAGTGTGTTTCATGTAAGGCGAGCTAGCATTTGTTTCCCAGTCCTAAACGGAGTTGAATCACATGCAGTTTTTTGTCCTACGAGCAAGAGTTGTTTTCTGGTAAGAAGAGTCACTATTGTGCTCCAATTGCCATACACAGTGCAAGTAGCACTCGCGTCTGTTCTCAGCAAGTAAAGTGTATCGGACTGAAGAGGAGCTACTGTTCTTGTCAGTTTCCTAAGCAGAGTTGAACTAGATATGATCCGTGTGTGTAGGAAGAACAGTTCTTTTGTTCTGAGCAAGCTCACTCTTTGGACCCCATAGGAAACACAGTAGAGTAGAAGAGTGCTCTTTTCTCTAAAGCAGAGTGTGTTTCTTGTAAGGCGAGCTAGCTTTTGTTTCCCAGTCCTAAATGGAGTTGAATCCCATGCAGTTTCTGGTACTACGAGCAAGAGTTGTTTTCTGGTAAGAAGAGTCACTATTGCGCTGCCATTGCCATACACAGGACAAATAGCACTGGCGTCTGTTAGCAGCAAGTACAGTGTATTGGACTGAAGAGGATCTACTGTTATTGTCAAGTTCCTAATCAAAATTGAACTAGATATGGCCGTGTGTGTAGGAAGCACAGTTTTTTTGTTCTGAGCAAGCTCACTATTTGGACCACATAGGAAACACAGTAGAGTAGAAGAGTGCTCTTTTCTCAAAAGCAGAGTGTGTTTCTTGTAAGGCTAGCTAGTGTTTGTTTCCCAGTCCTAAATTGAGATGAATCACATGCAGTTTGTTGTCCTACGAGCAAGAGTTGTTTTCTGGTAAGGAAAGTCACTATTGCGCTCCCATTGCAATACACAGGACAAATAGCACTGGCGTCTGTTCCCAGCAAGTACAGTGTATCGGACTGAAGAGGAGCTACTGTTTTTTTTTAGTTTCCTAAGTAGAATTGAACTAGATATGGCCCGTGTGTGTAGGAAGCACAGTTCTTATGTTCTGAGCAAGCTCACTGTTCTGGCCCTATAGGAAACACTGTAGAGTAGAAGAGTGCTCTTTTCTCTAAAGCAGAGTGTGTTTCTTGTAAGGCGAGCTAGCGTTTGTTTCCTAGTCCTAAATGGAGTTGAATCACATGCAGTTTCTGGTCCTACAAACAAGAGGTGTTTTCTGGTAAGGAAAGTCACTATTGCGCTCCCATTGCCATACACAGTGCAAATAGCACTCGCGTCTGTTCCCAGCAAGTACAGTGTATTGGACTGAATAGGTGCTACTGTTCTTGTCAGTTTTCTAAGCAGACTTGAACTAGATATGGCCGTGTGTGTAGGAAGCACAGTTTTTTTGTTCTGAGCAAGCTCACTGTTCGGACCCCATAGGATACACAGTAGAGTAGAAGAGTGCTCTTTTCTCAAAAGCAGAGTGTGTTTCTTGTAAAGCGAGCTAGCTTTTGTTTCCCAGTACTAAATGGAGTTGAATCACATGCAGTTTATGGTCCTACGAGCAAGAGTTGTTTTCTGGTAAGGAAAGTCACTATTGCACTCCCATTGCCATACACAGTGCAAATAGCCCTCCCGTCTGTTCCCAGCAAGTACAGTGTATTGGACTAAAAAGGAGCTACTGTTCTTCTCAGTTTCCTAAGCAGAGTTGAACTACAAATGGTCCTTGTGTGTAGGAAGCACAGTTCTTTTGTTCTGAGCAAGCTCACTGTTTGGACCCCATAGGAAACACAGTAGAGTAGAAGAGTGCTCTTTTCTCTAAAGCAAAGTGTGTTTCTTGTAAGGCGAGCTAGCGTTTGTTTCCCAGTCCTAAATGGAGGGGAATCACATGCAGTTTCTGGTCCTACGATCAAGAGTTGTTTTATGGTAAGAATAGTCACTATTGAGCTGCCATTGCCATACACAGGACAAATTGCACTGGCGTCTGTTCCCAGCAAGTACAGTGTATTGGACTGAAGAGGATCTACTGTTCTTGTCAGGTTCCTAAGCAGAATTGAACTAGATATGGCCGTGTGTGTAGGAAGCACAGTTCTTTTGTTCTGAGCAAGCTCACTGTTCTGGCCCTATAGGAAACACAGTAGAGTAGAAGAGTGCTCTTTTCTCAAAAGCAGAGTGTGTTTCTTGTAAGGCGAGCTAGCGTTTGTTTCCCAGTCCTAGATGGAGTTGAGTCACATGCAGTTTCTGGTCCTACGAGCAAGAGTTGTTTACTGGTAAGGAAAGTCACTATTTCGCTCCCATTGCCATCCACAGTGCAAATAGCACTCTCGTCTGTTCCCAGCAAGTACAGTTTATCGGACTGAAGAGGAGCTACTGTTCTTGTCAGTGTCCTAAGCAGAGTTGAACTAGTTATGGTCCATGTGTGTAGGAAGCACAGTTCTTTGTTCTGAGCAAGCTCACTTTTTGGACCCCATAGGAAACACAGTAGAGTAGAAGAGTGCTCTTTTCTCAAAAGTAGAGAGTGTTTCTTGTAAGGCGAGCTAGCATTTGTTTCCCAGTCATAAATGGAGTTGAATCACATGCCTTTTGTGGTCCTACGAGCAAGAGTTGTTTTCTGGTAAGGAAAGTCACTATTGTGCTCCCAATTGCCACACACAGTGCAAATAGCACTCGCATCTGTTCCCACCAAGTACAGTGTATCAGACTGAAGAGGAGCTACTGTTCTTGTCAGTTTCCTAAGCAGAGTTGAACCAGATATGGCCCATGGGTGTAGGAAGCACAGTTCTTTTGTTCTGAGCAAGCTCACTGTTCGGACCCCATAGGAAAAACAGTAGAGTAGACGAGTGCTCTTTTCTCAAAAGCAGAGTGTGTTTCATGTAAGGCGAGCTAGCATTTGTTTCCCAGTCCTAAACGGAGTTGAATCACATGCAGTTTCTGGTCCTACGAACAAGAGTTGTTTTCTGGTAAGGAAAGTCACTATTGTGCTCCCTTTGCCATACACAGTGCAAATAGCACTCGCGTCTGTTCCCAGCAAGTACACTGTATCGGACTGAAGAGGAGCTACTGTTCTTGTCAGTTTCCTAAGCAGAGTTGAACTAGATATGGCCCTTGTGTCTAGGAAGCACAGTTCATTTGTTCTGAGCAAGCTCACTGTTCTGGCCCTATAGGAAAGACAGTAGAGTAGAAGAGTGCTCTTTTCTCAAAAGCAGAGTGTGTTTCTTGTAAGGCGAGCTAGAGTTTGTTTCCCAGTCTTAAATGGAGTTGAGTCACATGCAGTTTTTTGTCCTACGAGCAAGAGTTGTTTTCTGGTATGAAGAGACACTATTGTGCTCCAATTGCCATACACAGTGCAAGTAGCACTCGCGTCTGTTCTCAGCAAGTACAGTGTGTATTGGACTGAAGAGGAGCTACTGTTCTTGTCAGTTTCTGAAGCAGAGTTGAACTACATATGATCCGTCTGTGTAGGAAGCACAGTTCTTTTGTTCTAAGCAAGCTCACTGTTTGGACCTCATAGGAAACACAGTAGAGTAGATGAGTGCTCTTTTCTCAAAAGCAGAGTGTGTTTCATGTAAGGCAAGCTAGCATTTGTTTCCCAGTCCTAAACGGAGTTGAATCACATGAAGTTTCTGGTCCTACGAGCAAGAGTTGTTTTCTGGTAAGGAAAGTCACTATTGCGCTCCCTTTGCCATACACAGTGCAAATAGCACTCGTGTCTGTTCCCAGCAAGTACACTGTATCGGACTGAGGAGGAGCTACTGTTCTTGTCAGTTTCCTAAGCAGAGTTGAACTAGATATGGCCCTTGTGTGTAGGAAGCACAGTTCTTTTGTTCTGAGCAAGCTCACTGTTCTGGCCCTATAGGAAACACAGTAGAGTAGAAGAGGGCTCTTTTCTCTAAAGCAGAGTGTGTTTCTTGTAAGGCGAGCTCGCGTTTGTTTCCCAGTCCTAAATGGAGTTGAGTCACAGGCAGTTTTTGGTCCCACGAGCAAGAGTTGTTTTCTGGTAAGAAGGGTCACTATTGCGCTCCAAATGCCATACATAGTGCAAATAGCACTCGCGTCTGTTCCCAGGAAGCACAGTGTATTGGACTGAATAGGAGCTACTGTTCTTGTCAGTTTCCTAAGCAGACTTGAAGTAGATATGGTCCATGTGTGTAGGAAGCACAGTTCTTTTGTTCTGAGCAAGCTCACTGTTCGGACCCCGTAGGAAACACAGTAGAGTAGAAGAGTGCTCTTTTCTCAAAAGCAGAGTGTGTTTCTTGTAAGGCGAGCTAGCGTTTGTTTCCCAGTACTAAATGGAGTTGAATCACATGCAGTTTGTGGTCCTACGAGCAAGAGTTGTTTTCTGGTAAGGAAAGTCACTATTGCACTCCCATTGCCATACACAGTGCAAATAGCCCTCCCGTCTGTTCCCAGCAAGTACAGTGTATTGGACTAAAGAGGAGCTAATGTTCTTCTCAGTTTCCTAAGCAGAGTTGAACTACATATGGTCCTTGTGTGTAGGAAGCACAGTTCTTTTGTTCTGAGCAAACTCACTGTTTGGACCCCATGGGAAACACAGTAGAGTAGAAGAGTGCTCTTTTCTCTAAAGCAAAGTTTGTTTCTTGTAAGGCGAGCTAGCGTTTGTTTCCCAGTCCTAAATGGAGTTGAATCACATGCAGTTTCTGGTCCTACGAGCAAGAGTTGTTTTCTGGTAAGGAAAGTCACTATTGCGCTCCCTTTGCCATACACAGTGCAAAAAGCACTCGCGTCATTTCCCAGCAAGTACAGTTTATTGGTCTGAAGAGGAGCTACTGTTCTTGTCAGTTTCCCAAGCAGAGTTGATCTACATATGGTCCTTGTGTGTAGGAAGCACAGTTCTTATGTTCTGAGCAAGCTCACTGTTCTGGCCCTATAGGAAACACAGTAGAGTAGATGAGTGCTCTTTTCTCTAAAGCAGAGTGTGTTTCTTGTAAGGCGATCTAGCGTTTGTTTCCCATTTCTAAATGAAGTTGAATCACATGCAATTTCTGTTCCTAAGAACAAGAGTTGTTTTCTGGTTAGGAAAGTCACTATTGCGCTCCCATTGCCATACAATGCAAATAGCACTCCCGTCTGTTCCCAGCAAGTACAGTGTATTGGACTGAAGAGGAGCTACTGTTCTTCTCAGTTTCCTAAGCAGAGTTGAACTAGATATGGCCCGTGTGTCTAGGAAGCACAGTTCATTTGTTCTGAGCAAGCTCACTTTTCTGGCCCTATAGGAAACACAGAAGAGTAGAAGAGTGCTCTTTTCTCAAAAGCAGAGTGTGTTTCTTGTAAGGCGAGGTAGCGTTTGTTTCCCAGTCCTAAATGGAGTTGAATCAAATGCAGTTTCTGGTCCTACGAGCAAGAGTTGTTTTCTGGTAAGGAAAGTCACTATTGCACTCCCATTACCATACACAGTGCAAATAGCACTCGCGTCTGTTCCCAGCAAGGAAAGTGTATCGGAAGGAAGAGGAGCTACTGTTCTTGTCAGTTTCCTAAGCAGAGTTGAACTAGATATGGCCCGTATGAGTAGGAAGCACAGTTCTTATGTTCTGAGCAAGCTCACTGTTCTGGCCCTATAGGAAACACAGTAGAGTAGAAGAGTGCTCTTTTCTCAAAAGCAGAGTGTGTTTCTTTCAGGCGAGCTAGCGTTTGTTTCCCAGTCCTAAATGGAGTTGAATCAAATGCAGTTTCTGGTACTACGAGCACGAGTTGTTTTATGGTAAGAATAGTCACTATTGCGCTGCCATTGCCATACACAGGACAAATAGCACTGGCGTCTGTTCCCAGCAAGTACAGTGTATTGGACTGAAGAGGATCTACTGTTCTTGTCAGGTTCCTAAGCAGAATTGAGATAGATATGGCCGTGTATGTAGGAAGCACAGTTCTTTTGTTCTGAGCAAGCCCACTGTTCTGGCCCTATAGGAAACACAGTAGAGTAGAAGAGTGCTCTTTTCGCTAAAGCAGAGTGTGTTTTTTGTAAGGCAAGCTAGCGTTTGTTTCCCCGTCCTAAATGGAGTTGAATCACATGCAGTTTCTGGTCCTAAGAGCAACAGTTGTTTTCTGGTAAGGAAAGTCACTATTGCGCTCCCTTTGCCATACACAGTGCAAATAGCACTCGCGTCTTTTTCCAGCAAGTACAGTGTATCGGACTGAAGAGGAGCTACTGTTCTTGTCAGTTTCCTAAGCAGAGTTGAACTAGATATGGCCCATGTGTTTAGGAAACACATTTATTATGTTCTGAGCAAGCTCACTGTTCTGGTCCTATAGGAAACACAGTACAGTAGAAGAGTGCTCTTTTCTCTAAAGCAGAGTGTGTTTCTTGTAAGGCGAGCTCGTGTTTATTTCCCAGTCCTAAATGGAGTTGAGTCACATGCAGTTTTTGGTCCTATGAGCAAGAGATGTTTTCTGGTAAGAAGAGTCACTATTGTGATCCAAATGCCATACACAGTGCAAATAGCACTCGCGTCTGTTCCCAGCAAGTACAGTGTATCGGACTGAAGAGGAGCTACTGTTCTTGTCAGTGTCCTAAGCAGAGTTGAACTAGTTATGGTCCATGTGTGTAGGAAGCACTGTTCTTTGTTCTGAGCAAGCTCACTTTTTTGACCCCATAGGAAACACAGTAGAGTAGAAGAGTGCTCTTTTCTCAAAAGTAGAGAGTGTTTCTCGTAAGGCGAGCTAGCATTTGTTTCCCAGTCATAAATGGAGTTGAATCACATGCAGTTTGTGGTCCTACGAGCAAGAGTTGTTTTCTGGTAAGGAAAGTCACTATTGCGCTCCCATTGCCACACACAGTGCAAATAGCACTCGCATCTGTTCCCACCAAGTACAGTGTATCAGACTGAAGAGGAGCTACAGTTCTTGTCAGTTTCCTAAGCAGAGTTGAACTAGATATGGCCCATGTGTGTAGGAAGCACAGTTCTTTTGTTCTGAGCAAGCTCACTGTTCGGACCACATAGGAAACACAGTAGAGTAGAAGAGTGCTCTTTTCTCAAAAGCTGAGTGTGTTTCATGTAAGGCGAGCTAGCATTTGTTTCCCAGTCCTAAACGGAGTTGAATCACATACAGTTTTTTGTCCTACGAGCAAGAGTTGTTTTCTGGTAAGAAGAGTCACTATTTTGCTCCAATTGCCATACACAGTGCAAGTAGCACTCGCGTCTGTTCTCAGCAAGTACAGTGTATCGGACTGAAGAGGAGCTACTGTTCTTGTCAGTTTCCTAAGCAGAGTTGAACTAGATATGATCCGTGTGTGTAGGAAGCACAGTTCTTTTGTTCTGAGCAAGCTCACTCTTTGGACCCCATAGGAAACACAGTAGAGTAGAAGAATGCTCTTTTCTCTAAAGCAGAGTGTGTTTCTTGTAAGGCGAACTAGCATTTGTTTCCCAGTCCTAAATGGAGTTGAATCCCATGCAGTTTCTGGTACTACGAGCAAGAGTTGTTTTCTGGTAAGAAGAGTCACTATTGCGCTGCCATTGCCATACACAGGACAAATAGCACTGGCGTCTGTTAGCAGCAAGTACAGTGTATTGGACTGAAGAGGATCTACTGTTATTGTCAAGTTCCTAATCAGAATTGAACTAGATATGGCCGTGTGTGTAGGAAGCACAGTTTTTTTTGTTCTGAGCAAGCTCACTGTTTGGACCCCATAGGAAACACAGTAGAGTAGAAGAGTGCTCTTTTCTCTAAAGCAGAGTGTGTTTCTTGTAAGGCTAGCTAGTGTTTGTTTCCCAGTCCTAAATGGAGTTGAATCACATGCAGTTTGTGGTCCTACGAGCAAGAGTTGTTTTCTCATAAGGAAAGTTACTATTGCGCTCCCATTGCCATACACAGGACAAACAGCACTGGCGTCTGTTCCCAGCAAGTACAGTGTATCGGACTGAAGAGGAGCTACTGTTTTTGTTAGTTTCCTAAGTAGAATTGAACTAGATATGGCCCGTGTGTGTAGGAAGCACAGTTCTTATGTTCTGAGCAAGCTCACTCTTCTGGCCCTATATGAAACACAGTAGAGTAGAAGAGTGCTCTTTTCTCAAAAGCAGAGTGTGTTTCTTGTAAGGCGAGCTAGAGTTTGTTTCCCAGTCTTAAATGGAGTTGAGTCACATGCAGTTTTTTGTCCTACGAGCAAGAGTTGTTTTCTGGTAAGAAGAGTCACCATTGTGCTCCAATTGCCATACACAGTGCAAGTAGCACTCGCGTCTGTTCTCAGCAAGTACAGTGTATCGGTCTGAAGAGGAGCTACTGTTCTTGTCAGTTTGCGAAGCAGAGTTGAACTAGATATGATCCGTGTGTGTAGGAAGCACAGTTCTTTTGTTCTAAGCAAGCTCACTGTTTGGACCCCATAGGAAACACAGTAGAGTAGAAGAGTGCTATTTTCTCAAAAGCAGAGTGTGTTTCATGTAAGGCGAGCTAGCATTTGTTTCCCAGTCCTAAACGGAGTTGAATCACATGAAGTTTCTGGTCCTACGAGCAAGAGTTGTTTTCTGGTAAAGAAAGTCACTATTGCGCTCCCTTTGCCATACACAGTGCAAATGGCACTCGTGTCTGTTCCCAGCAAGTACACTGTATCGGACAGAAGAGGAGCTACTGTTCTTGTCAGTTTCCTAAGCTGAGTTGAACTAGATATGGCCCTTGTGTGTAGGAAGCACAGTTCTTTTGTTCTGAGCAAGCTCACTGTTCTGGCCCTATAGGAAACACAGTAGAGTAGAAGAGGGCTCTTTTCTCTAAAGCAGAGTGTGTTTCTTGTAAGGCGAGCTCGCGTTTGTTTCCCAGTCCTAAATGGAGTTGAATCACATGCAGTTTGTGGTCCTACGAGCAAGAGTTGTTTTCTGGTAAGGAAAGTCACTATTGCGCTCCCATTGCCATACACAGTGCAAATAGCATTCGCGTCTGTTCCCAGCAAGTACAGTGTATCAGACTGAAGAGGAGCTACTGTTTTTGTTAGTTTCCTAAGTAGAATTGAACTAGATATGGCCCGTGCGTGTATGAAGCACAGTTTTTATGTACTGAGCAAGCTCACTGTTCTGGCCCTATAGGAAACACAGTAGAGTAGAAGAGTGCTCTTTTCTCTAAAGCAGAGTGTGTTTCTTGTAAGGCGAGCTAGCGTTTGTTTCCTAGTCCTAAATGGAGTTGAATCACATGCAGTTTTTTTGTCCTACGAGCAAGAGTTGTTTCCTTGTAAGGAAAGTCACTATTGCGCTCTCATTGCCATACACAGTGCAAATAGCACTCGCGTCTGCTCCCTGCAAGTACAGAGTATTGGACTGAAGAGGAGCTCCTGTTCTTGTCAATTTCCTAAGCAGAGTTGAACTAGTTATGGTCCATGTGTGTAGGAAGCACAGTTCTTTTGTTCAGAGCAAGCTCACTGTCAGACCCATACTAAACACAGTAGAGTAAAAGAGTGCTCTTTTCTCAAAAGCAGAGTGTGTTTCATGTAAGGCGAGCTAGCATTTGTTTCCCAGTCCTAAATGGAGTTGATCACATGCAGTTTCTGGTCCTACGAGCAAGAGTTGTTTTCTGGTAAGGAAAGTCACTATTGCGCTCCCATTGCCATCCACAGTGCAAATAGCACTCTCGGCTGTTCCCAGCATGTACAGTGTATCGGACTGAAGAGGAGCTACTGTTCTTGTCAGTGTCCTAAGCAGAGTTGAACTAGTTATGGTCCATGTGTGTAGGAAGCACTGTTCTTTGTTCTGAGCAAGCTCACTATTTTGACCCCATAGGAAACACAGTAGAGTAGAAGAGTGCTCTTTTCTCTAAAGCAAAGTGTGTTTCTTGTAAGGCGAGCTAGCGTTTGTTTCCCAGTCCTAAATGGAGGGGAATCACATGCAGTTTCTGGTCCTACGATCAAGAGTTGTTTTATGGTAAGAATAGTCACTATTGCGCTGCCATTGCCATACACAGGACAAATTGCACTGGCGTCTGTTCCCAGCAAGTACAGTGTATTGGACTGAAGAGGATCTCCTGTTCTTGTCAGGTTCCTAAGCAGAATTGAACTAGATATGGCCGTGTGTGCAGGAAGCACAGTTCTTTTGTTCTGAGCAAGCTCACTGTTCTGGCCCTATAGGAAACACAGTAGAGTAGAAGAGTGCTCTTTTCTCAAAAGCAGAGTGTGTTTCTTGTAAGGCGAGCTTGCGTTTGTTTCCCAGTCCTAGATGGAGTTGAGTCACATGCAGTTTTTTTGTCCTACGAGCAAAAGTTGTTTTCTTGTATGAAGAGTCACTATTGCGCTCTCATTGCCATACACAGTGAAAATAGCACTCGCGTCTGCTCCCTGCAAGTACAGAGTATTGGACTGAAGAGGAGCTCCTGTTCTTGTCAGTTTCCTAAGCAGAGTTGAACTAGATATGGTCCGTGTGTGTAGGAAGCACAGTTCTTTTGTTCAGAGCAAGCTCACTGTTCGGACCCCATAGGAAACACAGTAGAGTAGAAGAGTGCTCTTTTCTCAAAAGAGGAGTATGTTTCATATAAGGCGAGCTAGCATTTGTTTCCCAGTCCTAAATGGAGTTTTATCACATGCAGTTTCTGGTCCTATGAGCAAGAGTTGTTTACTGGTAAGGAAAGTCACTATTGTGCTCCCATTGCCATCCACAGTGCAAATAGCACTCTCGTCTGTTTCCAGCAAGTACAGTTTATCGGACTGAAGAGGAGCTACTGTTCTTGTCAGTGTCCTAAGCAGAGTTGACCTAGTTATGGTCCATGTGTGTAGGAAGCACAGTTCTTTGTTCTGAGCAAGCTCACTTTTTGGACCCCATAGAAAACACAGTAGAGTAGAAGAGTGCTCTTTTCTCAAAAGTAGAGAGTGTTTCTTGTAAGGTGAGCTAGCATTTGTTTCCCAGTCATAAATGGAGTTGAATCACATGCCTTTTGTGGTCCTACGAGCAAGAGTTGTTTTCTGGTAAGGAATGTCACTATTGCGCTCCCATTGCCACACACAGTGCAAATAGCACTCACATCTGTTCCCACCAAGTACAGTGTATCAGACTGAAGAGGAGCTACTGTTCTTGTCAGTTTCCTAAGCAGAGTTGAACTAGATATGGCCCATGTGTGTAGGAAGCACAGTTCTTTTGTTCTGAGCAAGCTCACTGTTCGGACCCCATAGGAAACACAGTAGAGTAGAAGAGTGCTCTTTTCTCAAAAGCAGAGTGTGTTTCATGTAAGGCGAGCTAGCATTTGTTTCCCAGTCCTAAAAGGAGTTGAATCACATGCAGTTTCTGGTCCTACGAGCAAGAGTTGTTTTCTGGTAAGGAAAGTCACTATTGTGCTCCCTTTGCCATACACAGTGCAAATAGCACTCGCGTCTGTTCCCAGGAAGTACACTGTATCGGACTGAAGAGGAGCTACTGTTCTTGTCAGTTTCCTAAGCAGAGTTGAACTAGATATGGCCCTTGTGTCTAGGAAGCACAGTTCATTTGTTCTGAGCAAGCTCACTGTTCTGGCCTTATAGGAAACACAGTAGAGTAGAAGAGTGCTCTTTTCTCAAAAGCAGAGTGTGTTCCTTGTAAGGCGAGCTAGAGTTTGTTTCCCAGTCTTAAATGGAGTTGAGTCACATGCAGTTTTTTGTCCTACGAGCAAGAGTTGTTTTCTGGTATGAAGAGTCACTATTGTGCTCCAATTGCCATACACAGTGCAAGTAGCACTCGCGTCTGTTCTCAGCAAGTACAGTGTATCGGACTGAAGAGGAGCTACTGTTCTTGTCAGTTTCTGAAGCAGAGTTGAACTACATATGATCCGTGTGTGTAGGAAGCAAAGTTCTTTTGTTCTAAGCAAGCTCACTGTTTGGACCCCATAGGAAACACAGTAGAGTAGAAGAGTGCTCTTTTCTCAAAAGCAGAGTGTGTTTCATGTAAGGCGAGCTAGCATTTGTTTCCCAGTCCTAAACGGAGTTGAATCACATGAAGTTTCTGGTCCTACGAGCAAGAGTTGTTTTCTGGTAAAGAAAGTCACTATTGCGCTCCCTTTGCCATACACAGTGCAAATGGCACTCGTGTCTGTTCCCAGCAAGTACACTGTATCGGACAGAAGAGGAGCTACTGTTCTTGTCAGTTTCCTAAGCTGAGTTGAACTAGATATGGCCCTTGTGTGTAGGAAGCACAGTTCTTTTGTTCTGAGCAAGCTCACTGTTCTGGCCCTATAGGAAACACAGTAGAGTAGAAGAGGGCTCTTTTCTCTAAAGCAGAGTGTGTTTCTTGTAAGGCGAGCTCGCGTTTGTTTCCCAGTCCTAAATGGAGTTGAATCACATGCAGTTTGTGGTCCTACGAGCAAGAGTTGTTTTCTGGTAAGGAAAGTCACTATTGCGCTCCCATTGCCATACACAGTGCAAATAGCATTCGCGTCTGTTCCCAGCAAGTACAGTGTATCAGACTGAAGAGGAGCTACTGTTTTTGTTAGTTTCCTAAGTAGAATTGAACTAGATATGGCCCGTGCGTGTATGAAGCACAGTTTTTATGTACTGAGCAAGCTCACTGTTCTGGCCCTATAGGAAACACAGTAGAGTAGAAGAGTGCTCTTTTTTCTAAAGCAGAGTGTGTTTCTTGTAAGGCGAGCTAGCGTTTGTTTCCTAGTCCTAAATGGAGTTGAATCACATGCAGTTTTTTTGTCCTACGAGCAAGAGTTGTTTCCTTGTAAGGAAAGTCACTATTGCGCTCTCATTTCCATACACAGTGCAAATAGCACTCGCGTCTGCTCCCTGCAAGTACAGAGTATTGGACTGAAGAGGAGCTCCTGTTCTTGTCAATTTCCTAAGCAGAGTTGAACTAGTTATGGTCCATGTGTGTAGGAAGCACAGTTCTTTTGTTCAGAGCAAGCTCACTGTCAGACCCATACTAAACACAGTAGAGTAAAAGAGTGCTCTTTTCTCAAAAGCAGAGTGTGTTTCATGTAAGGCGAGCTAGCATTTGTTTCCCAGTCCTAAATGGAGTTGATCACATGCAGTTTCTGGTCCTACGAGCAAGAGTTGTTTTCTGGTAAGGAAAGTCACTATTGCGCTCCCATTGCCATACACAGGACAAATAGCATTCGCGTCTGTTCCCAGCAAGTACAGTGTATCGGACTGAAGAGGAGCTACTGTTTTTGTTAGTTTCCTAAGTAGAATTGAACTAGATATGGCCCGTGTGTGTAGGAAGCACAGTTCTTATGTTCTGAGCAAGCTCACTGTTCTGGCCCTATAGGAAACACAGTAGAGTAGAAGAGTGCTCTTTTCTCTAAAGCAGAGTGTGTTTCTTGTAAGGCGAGCTAGCGTTTGTTTCCTAGTCCTAAATGGAGTTGAATCACATGCAGTTTCTGGTCCTACGAACAAGAGGTGTTTTCTGGTAAGGAAAGTCACTATTGCGCTCCCATTGCCATACACAGTGCAAATAGCACTCGCGTCTGTTCCCAGCAAGTACAGTGTATCAGACTGAATAGGTGCGACTGTTCTTGTCAGTTTCCTAAGCAGACTTGAACTAGATATGGCCGTGTGTGTAGGAAGCACAGTTTTTTTTTCTGAGCAAGCTCACTGTTCGGACCCCATAGGATACACAGTAGAGTAGAAGAGTGCTCTTTTCTCAAAAGCAGAGTGTGTTTCTTGTAAGGCGAGCTAGCGTTTGTTTCCCAGTACTAAATGGAGTTGATTCACATGCAGTTTCTGGTCCTACGAGCATGAGTTGTTTTCTGGTAAGGAAAGTCACTATTGCACTCCCATTGCCATACACAGTGCAAATAGCCCTCCCGTCTGTTCCCAGCAAGTACAGTGTATTGGACTAAAGAGGAGCTACTGTTCTTCTCAGTTTCCTAAGCAGAGTTGAACTACATATGGTCCTTGTGTGTAGGAAGCACAGTTCTTTTGTTCTAAGCAAACTCACTGTTTGGACCCCATAGGAAATTCAGTAGAGTAGAAGAGTGCTCTTTTCTCTAAAGCAAAGTGTGTTTCTTGTAAGGCGAGCTAGCGTTTGTTTCCCAGTCCTAAATGGAGTTGAAACCCATGCAGTTTCTGGTCCTAAGAGCAAGAGTTGTTTACTGGTAAGGAAAGTCACTATTGCGCTCTTTTTGCCATACACAGTGCAAAAAGCACTCGCGTCTTTTCTCAGCAAGTACAGTTTATTGGTCTGAAGAGGAGCTACTGTTCTTGTCAGTTTCCTAAGCAGAGTTGATCTACATATGGTCCGTGTTTGTAGGAAGCACAGTTCTTATGTTCTGAGCCATCTCACTGTTCTGGCCCTATAGGAAACACAGTAGAGTAGATGAGTGCTCTTTTCTCTAAAGCAGAGTGTGTTTCTTGTAAGGCGAGCTAGCGTTTGTTTCCTAGTCCTAAATGGAGTTGAATCACATGCAGTTTCTGGTCCTACAAACAAGAGGTGTTTTCTGGTAAGGAAAGTCACTATTGCGCTCCCATTGCCATACAATGCAAATAGCACTCCCGTCTGTTCCCAGCAAGTACAGTGTATTGGACTGAAGAGGAGCTACTGTTCTTCTCAGTTTCCTAAGCAGAGTTGAACTAGATATGGCGCGTGTGTCTAGGAAGCACAGTTCATTTGTTCTGAGCAAGCTCACTGTTCTGGCCCTATAGAAAACACAGAAGAGTAGAAGAGTGCTCTTTTCTCAAAAGCAGAGTGTGTTTCTTGTAAGGCGAGCTAGCGTTTGTTTCCCAGTCCTAAATGGAGTTGAATCAAATACAGTTTCTGGTCCTCCGAGCAAGAGTTGTTTTCTGGTAAGGAAAGTCACTATTGCGCTCCCTTTGCCATACACAGTGCAAATAGCACTCGCGTCTTTTCTCAGCAAGTACAGTGTATTGGACTGAAGAGGAGCTACTGTTCTTGTCAGTTTCCTAAGCAGAGTTGAACTAGATATGGCCCGTGTGTTTAGGAAACACAGTTATTATGTTCTGAGCAAGCTCACTGTTCTGGTCCTATTGGAAACACAGTACAGTAGAAGAGTGCTCTTTTCTCTAAAGCAGAGTGTGTTTCTTGTAAGGCGAGCTCGTGTTTATTTCCCAGTCCTAAATGGAGTTGAGTCACATGCAGTTTTTGGTCCTATGAGCAAGAGATGTTTTCTGGTAAGAAGAGTCACTATTGTGATCCAAATGCCAAACACTGTGCAAATAGCACTCGCGTCTGTTCCCAGCAAGTACAGTGTATTGGTCTGAAGAGGAGCTACTGTTCTTGTCAGTTTCCTAAGCACAGTTGATCTACATATGGTCCGTGTGTGTAGGAAGCACAATTCTTTTGTTCTGAGCAAGCTCACTGTTTGGACCCCCTATGAAACACAGTAGAGTAGAAGAGTGCTCTTTTCTCTAAAGCAGAGTGTGTTTCTTGTAAGGCGAGCTAGCGTTTGTTTCCCATTCCTAAATTGAGTTGAATCACATGCAGTTTCTGGTCCTACGAGCAAGATTTGTTTTCTGGTAAGGAAAGTCACTATTGTGCTCCCATTGCCATACAGTGCAAATAGCACTCCCGTCTGTTCCCAGCAAGTACAGTGTATCGGAAGGAAGAGGAGCTACTGTTCTTCTCAGTTTCCTTAGCAGAGTTGAACTAGATATGGCCCCTGTGTGTAGGAAGCACAGTTCTTATGTTCTGACCAAGCTCACTGTTCTGGACCTATAGGAAACAAAGTAGAGTAGAAGAGTGCTCTTTTCTCAAAAGCAGAGTGTATTTCTTGTAAGGCGAGCTAGCGTTTGTTTCCCAGTCCTAAATGGAGTTGATTCAAATGCAGTTTCTGGTACTACGAGCACGAGTTGTTTTATGGTAAGTATAGTCACTATTGCGCTGACATTGCCATACACAGGACAAAGAGCACTGGCGTCTGTTACAAGCAAGTACAGAGCATGGGACTGAAGAGGAGCTACTGTTCTTGTCAGTTTCCTAAGCAGAGTTGAACTAGATATGGCCCGTATGAATAGGAAGCACAGTTCTTATGTTCTGAGCAAGCTCACTGTTCTGGCCCTATAGGAAACACAGTAGAGTAGAAGAGTGCTCTTTTCTCAAAAGCAGAGTGTGTTTCTTTAAGGCGAGCTAGCGTTTGTTTCCCAGTCCTAAATGGAGTTGAATCAAATGTAGTTTCTGGTACTACGAGCACGAGTTGTTTTATGGTTAAGAATAGTCACTGTTGCGCTGCCATTGCCATACACAGGACAAATAGCACTGGGGTCTGTTCCCAGCAAGTACAGTGTATTGGACTGAAGAGGATCTACTGTTCTTGTCAGGTTCCTAAGCAGAATTGAACTAGATATGGCCGTATGTGTAGGAAGCACAGTTCTTTTGTTCTGAGCAAGCCCACTGTTCTGGCCCTTTAGGAAACACAGTAGAGTAGAAGAGTGCTCTTTTCGCTAAAGCAGAGTGTGTTGATTGTAAGGCAAGCTAGCATTTGTTTTCCAGTCTTAAATGGAGTGGAATCACATGCAGTTTCTGGTCCTATGAGCACGAGTTGTTTTATGGTAAGAATAGTCACTATTGCGCAGCCATTGCCATACACAGGACAAATAGCACTGGCGTCTGTTCCCAGCAAGTACAGTGTATCGGAATGAAGAGGAGCTACTGTTCTTGTCAGGTTCCTAAGCAGAATTGAACTAGATATGGCCGTGTGTGTAGCAATCACAGTTCTTTTGTTCTGAGCAAGCTCACTGTTCGGATCCCATAGGAAACACAGTAGAGTAGAAGAGTGCTCTTTTCTCAAAAGCAGAGTGTGTTTTTTGTAAGGCAAGCTAGCGTTTGTTTTCCAGTCCTAAATGGAGTTGAATCACATGCAGTTTCTGGTCCTAAGAACAAGAGTTGTTTTCTGGTAAGGAAAGTCACTATTGCGCTCCCTTTGCCATACACAGTGCAAATAGCACTCGCGTCTTTTCCCAGAAAGTACAGTGTATCGGACTGAAGAGGAGCTACTGTTCTTGTCAGTTTCCTAAGCAGAGTTGAACTAGATATGGCCCGTGTGTTTAGGAAACACAGTTATTATGTTCTGAGCAAGCTCACTGTTCTGGTCCTATAGGAAACACAGTACAGTAGAAGAGTGCTCTTTTCTCTAAAGCAGAGTGTGTTTCTTGTAAGGCGAGCTCGTGTTTATTTCCCAGTCCTAAATGGAGTTGAGTCACATGCAGTTTTTGGTCCTATGAGCAAGAGATGTTTTCTGGTAAGAAGAGTCACTATTGTGATCCAAATGCCATACACTGTGCAAATAGCACTCGCGTCTGTACCCAGCAAGTACAGTGTATTGGTCTGAAGAGGAGCTACTGTTCTTGTCAGTTTCCTAAGCAGAGTTGATCTATATATGGTCCGTGTGTGTAGGAAGCACAATTCTTTTGTTCTGAGCAAGCTCACTGTTTGGACCCCCTATGAAACACAGTAGAGTAGAAGAGTGCTCTTTTCTCTAAAGCAGAGTGTGTTTCTTGTAAGGCGAGCTAGCGTTTGTTTCCCAGTCTTAAATGGAGTTGAATCAAATGCAGTTTCTGGTACTACGAGCACGAGTTGTTTTATGGTAAGTATAGTCACTATTGCGCTGCCATTGCCATACACAGGACAAAGAGCACTGGCGTCTGTTCCCAGCAAGTACAGAGCATCGGACTGAAGAAGAGCTACTGTTCTTGTCAGTTTCCTAAGCAGAGTTGAACTAGATATGGCCGTGTGTGTAGGAAGCACAGTTCTTATGTTCTGAGCAAGCTCACTGTTCTGGCCCTATAGGAAACACAGTAGAGTAGATGAGTGCTCTTTTCTCTAAAGCAGAGTGTGTTTCTTGTAAGGCGAGCTAGCGTTTGTTTCCTAGCTCTAAATGGAGTTGAATCACATGCAGTTTCTGGTCCTACGAGCAAGAGTTGTTTTCTGGTAAGGAAAGTCACTATTGCACTCCCGTTGACATTCACAGCGCAAATAGCACTCGCGTCTGTTCCCAGCAAGTACAGTGTATTGGACTGAATAGGTGCTACTCTTCTTGTCAGTTTCTTAAGCACAGTTGAACTATATATGATCCATGTGTGTAGGAAGCACAGTTCTTTTGTTCTGAGCAAGCTCACTGTTTGGACTCCATAGGAAACACAGTAGAGTAGAAGAGTGCTCTTTTGTCTAAAGCAGAGTGTTTTCTTGTAAGGCGAGCTAGCATTTGTTTCCCAGTCCTAAATGGAGTTGAATCCCATGCAGTTTCTGGTACTACAAGCAAGAGTTGTTTTCTGGTAAGAAGAGTCACTATTGCGCTGCCATTGCCATACACCGGACAAATAGCACTGGTGTCTGTTCCCAGCAAGTACAGTGTATTGTACTGAAGAGGATCTACTGTTCTTGTCAGATTCCTAAGCAGAGTTGAACTATATATGATCCGTGTGTGTAGGAAGCACAGTTCTTTTGTTCTGAGCAAGCTCACTGTTTGGACCCCATAGGAAACACAGTAGAGTCGAAGAGTGCTCTTTTCTCAAAAGCAGAGTGTGTTTCATGTAAGGCGAGCTAGCATTTGTTTCCCAGTCCTAAACGGAGTTGAATCACGTGAAGTTTCTGGTCCTATGAGCAAGAGTTTTTTCTGGTAAGGAAAGTCACTATTGCACTCCCATTGCCACACACAGTGCAAATAGCACTCGCATCTCTTCCCACCAAGTACAGTGTATCAGACTGAAGAGGAGCTACTGTTCTTTTCAGTTTCCTAAGCAGAGTTGAACTAGATATGGCCCATGTGTGTAGGAAGCACAGTTCTTTTGTTCTGAGCAAGCTCACTGTTCGGACCCCATAGGAAACACAGTAGAGTAGAAGA
The DNA here is from genome assembly GCF_949786415.1 of Peromyscus eremicus. Lineage (NCBI taxonomy): Eukaryota > Metazoa > Chordata > Mammalia > Rodentia > Cricetidae > Peromyscus > Peromyscus eremicus. The sequence continues at coordinate 378,108 of NW_026734453.1, read as the reverse complement.
GTGCTCTTTTCTCAAAAGCAGAGTGTGTTTCATGTAAGGCGAGCTAGCATTTGTTTCCCAGTCCTAAACGGAGTTGAATCACATACAGTTTTTTGTCCTACGAGCAAGAGTTGTTTTCTGGTAAGAAGAGTCACTATTTTGCTCCAATTGCCATACACAGTGCAAGTAGCACTCGCGTCTGTTCTCAGCAAGTACAGTGTATCGGACTGAAGAGGAACTACTGTTCTTGTCAGTTTCCTAAGCAGAGTTGAACTAGATATGATCCGTGTGTGTAGGAAGCACAGTTCTTTTGTTCTGAGCAAGCTCACTCTTTGGACCCCATAGGAAACACAGTAGAGTAGAAGAGTGCTCTTTTCTCTAAAGCAGAGTGTGTTTCTTGTAAGGCGAGCTCCGTTTGTTTCCCAGTCCTAAATGGAGTTGAATCCCATGCAGTTTCTGGTACTACGAGCAAGAGTTGTTTTCTGGTAAGAAGAGTCACTATTGCGCTGCCATTGCCATACACAGGACAAATAGCACTGGCGTCTGTTAGCAGCAAGTACAGTGTATTGGACTGAAGAGGATCTACTGTTATTGTCAAGTTCCTAATCAGAATTGAACTAGATATGGCCGTGTGTGTAGGAAGCACAGATTTTTTTGTTCTGAGCAAGCTCACTGTTTGGACCCCATAGGAAACACAGTAGAGTAGAAGAGTGCTCTTTTCTCAAAAGCAGAGTGTGTTTCTTGTAAGGCTAGCTAGTGTTTGTTTCCCAGTCCTAAATGGAGTTGAATCACATGCAGTTTGTGGTCCTACGAGCAAGAGTTGTTTTCTCATAAGGAAAGTCACTATTGCGCAGCCATTGCCATACACAGGACAAATAGCACTGGCGTCTGTTCCCAGCAAGTACAGTGTATCGGACTGAAGAGGATCTACTGTTTTTGTTAGTTTCCTAAGTAGAATTGAACTAGATATGGCCGTGTGTGTAGGAAGCACAGTTCTTTTTTTCTGAGCAAGCTCACTGTTCTGGCCCTATAGGAAACACAGTAGAGTAGAAGAGTGCTCTTTTCTCAAAAGCAGAGTGTGTTTCTTGTAAGGCGAGCTTGCGTTTGTTTCCCAGTCCTAGATGGAGTTGAGTCACATGCAGTTTTTTTGTCCTACAAGCAAAAGTTGTTTTCTTGTATGAAGAGTCACTACTGCGCTCTCATTGCCATACACAGTGCAAATAGCACTCGCGTCTGCTCCCTGCAAGTACAGAGTATTGTACTGAAGAGGAGCTCCTGTTCTTGTCAGTTTCCTAAGCAGAGTTGAACTAGATATGGCACGTGTGTGTAGGAAGCACAGTTCTTTTGTTCAGAGCAAGCTCACTGTTCGGACCCCATAGAAAACACAGTAGAGTAGAAGAGTGCTCTTTTCTCAAAAGCAGAGTGTGTTTCATATAAGGCGAGCTAGCATTTGTTTCCCAGTCCTAAATGGAGTTGAATCACATGCCTTTTGTTGTCCTACGAGCAAGAGTTGTTTTCTGGTAAGGAAAGTCACTATTGCGCTCCCATTGCCATACACAGTGCCAATAGCACTCTCGTCTGTTCCCAGCAAGTACAGTGTATCGGACTGAAGAGGAGCTACTGTTCTTGTCAGTGTCCTAAGCAGAGTTGAACTAGTTATGGTCCATGTGTGTAGGAAGCACAGTTCTTTGTTCTGAGCAAGCTCACTTTTTGGACCCCATAGGAAACACAGTAGAGTAGAAGAGTGCTCTTTTCTCAAAAGTAGAGACTGTTTCTTGTAAGGCGAGCTAGCATTTGTTTCCCAGTCATAAATGGAGTTGAATCACATGCAGTTTCTGGTCCTACGAGCAAGAGTTGTTTTCTGGTAAGGAAAGTCACTATTGCGCTCCCATTGCCACACACAGTGCAAATAGCACTCGCATCTGTTCCCACCAAGTACAGTGTATCAGACTGAAGAGGAGCTACTGTTCTTGTCAGTTTCCTAAGCAGAGTTGAACTAGATATGGCCCATGTGTGTAGGAAGCACAGTTGTTTTGTTCTGAGCAATCTCACTGTTCGGACCCCATAGGAAACACAGTAGAGTAGAAGAGTGCTCTTTTCTCAAAAGCAGAGTGTGTTTCATGTAAGGCGAGCTAGCATTTGTTTCCCAGTCCTAAACGGAGTTGATCACATGCAGTTTCCGGTCCTAAGAGCAAGAGTTGTTTTCTGGTAAGGAAAGTCACTATTGTGCTCCCTTTGCCATACACAGTGCAAATAGCACACGCGTCTGTTCCCAGCAAGTACACTGTATCGGACTGAAGAGGAGCTACTGTTCTTGTCAGTTTCCTAAGCAGAGTTGAACTAGATATGGCCCTTGTGTGTAGGAAGCACAGTTCATTTGTTCTGAGCAAGCTCACTGTTCTGGCCCTATAGGAAACACAGTAGAGTAGAAGAGTGCTCTTTTCTCAAAAGCAGAGTGTGTTTCTTGTAAGGCGAGCTAGAGTTTGTTTCCCAGTCTTAAATGGAGTTGAGTCACATGCAGTTTTTTGTCCTACGAGCAAGAGTTGTTTTCTGGTAAGAAGAGTCACTATTGTGCTTCAATTGCCATACACAGTGCAAGTAGCACTCGCGTCTGTTCTCAGCAAGTACAGTGTATCGGACTGAAGAGGAGCTACTGTTCTTGTCAGTTTCTGAAGCAGAGTTGAACTAGATATGATCCGTGTGTGTAGGAAGCACAGTTCTTTTGTTCTAAGCAAGCTCACTGTTTGAACCCCATAGGAAACACAGTAGAGTAGAAGAGTGCTCTTTTCTCAAAAGCAGAGTGTGTTTCATGTAAGGCGAGCTAGCATTTGTTTCCCAGTCCTAAACGGAGTTGAATCACATGAAGTTTCTGGTCCTACGAGCAAGAGTTGTTTTCTGGTAAGGAAAGTCACTATTGCGCTCCCTTTGCCATACACAGTGCAAATAGCACTCGTGTCTGTTCCCAGCAAGTACACTGTATCGGACTGAAGAGGAGCTACTGTTCTTGTCAGTTTCCTAAGCAGAGTTGAACTAGATATGGCCCTTGTGTGTAGGAAGCACAGTTCTTTTGTTCTGAGCAAGCTCACTGTTCTGGCCCTATAGGAAACACAGTAGAGTAGAAGAGGGCTCTTTTCTCTAAAGCAGAGTGTGTTTCTTGTAAGGCGAGCTCGGGTTTGTTTCCCAGTCCTAAATGGAGTTGATCACATGCAGTTTCTGGTCCTACGAGCAAGAGTTGTTTACTGGTAAGGAAAGTCACTATTGCGCTCACATTGCCATCCACAGTGCAAATAGCACTCGCGTCTGTTCCCAGCAAGTACAGTGTATCGGACTGAAGAGGAGCTACTGTTCTTGTCAGTGTCCTAAGCAGAGTTGAACTAGTTATGGTCCATGTGTGTAGGAAGCACTGTTTTTGTTCTGAGCAAGCTCACTTTTTTGACCCCATAGGAAACACAGTAGAGTAGAAGAGTGCTCTTTTCTCAAAAGTAGAGAGTGTTTCTCGTAAGGCGAGCTAGCATTTGTTTCCCAGTCATAAATGGAGTTGAATCACATGCAGTTTGTGGTCCTACGAGCAAGATTTGTTCTCTGGTAAGGAAAGTCACTATTGCGATCCCATTTCCACACACAGTGCAAATAGCACTCGCATCTTTCCCACCAAGTACAGTGTATAAGACTGAAGAGGAGCTACTGTTCTTGTCAGTGTCCTAAGCAGAGTTGAACTAGTTATGGTCCATGTGTGTAGGAAGCACTGTTTTTGTTCTGAGCAAGCTCACTTTTTTGACCCCATAGGAAACACAGTAGAGTAGAAGAGTGCTCTTTTCTCAAAAGTAGAGAGTGTTTCTCGTAAGGCGAGCTAGCATTTGTTTCCCAGTCATAAATGGAGTTGAATCACATGCAGTTTGTGGTCCTACGAGCAAGAGTTGTTTTCTGGTAAGGAAAGTCATTATTGCGCTCCCATTGCCACACACAGTGCAAATAGCACTCGCATCTGTTCCCACCAAGTACAGTGTATAAGACTGAAGAGGAGCTACTGTTCTTGTCAGTTTCCTAAGCAGAGTTGAACTAGATATGGCCCATGTGTGTAGGAAGCACAGTTCTTTTGTTCTGAGCAAGCTCACTGTTCGGAGCCCATAGGAAACACAGTAGAGTAGAAGAGTGCTCTTTTCTCAAAAGCAGAGTGTGTTTCATGTAAGGCGAGCTAGCATTTGTTTCCCAGTCCTAAACGGAGTTGAATCACATGCAGTTTTTTGTCCTACGAGCAAGAGTTGTTTTCTGGTAAGAAGAGTCACTATTGTGCTCCAATTGCCATACACAGTGCAAGTAGCACTCGCGTCTGTTCTCAGCAAGTACAGTGTATCGGACTGAAGAGGAGCTACTGTTCTTGTCAGTTTCCTAAGCAGAGTTGAACTAGATATGATCCGTGTGTAGGAAGCACAGTTCTTTTGTTCTGAGCAAGCTCACTCTTTGGACCCCATAGGAAACACAGTAGAGTAGAAGAGTGCTCTTTTCTCTAAAGCAGAGTGTGTTTCTTGTAAGGCGAGCTAGCGTTTGTTTCCCAGTCCTAAATGGAGTTGAATCCCATGCAGTTTCTGGTACTACGAGCAAGAGTTGTTTTCTGGTAAGAAGAGTCACTATTGCGCTGCCATTGCCATACACAGGACAAATAGCACTATCGTCTGTTAGCAGCAAGTACAGTGTATTGGACTGAAGAGGATCTACTGTTATTGTCAAGTTCCTAATCAGAATTGAACTAGATATGGCCGTGTGTAGGAAGCACAGTTTTTTTGTTCTGAGCAAGCTCACTGTTTGGACCCCATAGGAAACACAGTAGAGTAGAAGAGTGCTCTTTTCTCAAAAGCAGAGTGTGTTTCATGTAAGGGTAGCCAGTGTTTGTTTCCCAGTCCTAAATTGAGTTGAATCACATGCAGTTTGTGGTCCTACGAGCAAGAGTTGTTTTCTGGAAAGGAAAGTCACTATTGCGCTCTCATTGCAATACACAGGACAAATAGCACTGGCGTCTGTTCCCAGCAAGTACAGTGTATCGGACTGAAGAGGAGCTACTGTTTTTTTTAGTTTCCTAAGTAGAATTGAACTAGATATGGCCCGTGTGTGTAGGAAGCACAGTTCTTATGTTCTGAGCAAGCTCACTGTTCTGGCCCTATAGGAAACACTGTAGAGTAGAAGAGTGCTCTATTCTCTAAAGCATAGTGTGTTTCTTGTAAGGCGAGCTAGCGTTTGTTTCCTAGTCCTAAATGGAGTTGAATCACATGCAGTTTCTGGTCCTACGAACAAGAGGTGTTTTCTGGTAAGGAAAGTCACTATTGTGCTCCCATTGCCATACACAGTGCAAATAGCACTCGCGTCTGTTCCCAGCAAGTACAGTGTATTGGACTGAATAGGTGCTACTGTTCTTGTCAGTTTCCTAAGCAGACTTGAACTAGATATGGCCGTGTGTGTAGGAAGCACAGTTTTTTTGTTCTGAGCAAGCTCACTGTTCGGACCCCATAGGATACACAGTAGAGTAGAAGAGTGCTCTTTTCTCAAAAGCAGACTGTGTTTCTTGTAAGGCAAGCTAGCGTTTGTTTCCCAGTCTTAAATGGAGTTGAGTCACATGCAGTTTTTTGTCCTACGAGCAAGAGTTGTTTTCTGGTAAGAAGAGTCACTATTGTGCTTCAATTGCCATACACAGTGCAAGTAGCACTCGCGTCTGTTCTCAGCAAGTACAGTGTATCGGACTGAAGAGGAGCTACTGTTCTTGTCAGTTTCTGAAGCAGAGTTGAACTAGATATGATCCGTGTGTGGAGGAAGCACAGTTCTTTTGTTCTAAGCAAGCTCACTGTTTGGACCCCATAGGAAACACAGTAGAGTAGAAGAGTGCTCTTTTCTCAAAAGCAGAGTGTGTTTCATGTAAGGCGAGCTAGCATTTGTTTCCCAGTCCTAAACGGAGTTGAATCACATGAAGTTTCTGGTCCTACGAGCAAGAGTTGTTTTCTGGTAAGGAAAGTCACTATTGCGCTCCCTTTGCCATACACAGTGCAAATAGCACTCGTGTCTGTTCCCAGCAAGTACACTGTATCGGACTGAAGAGGAGCTACTGTTCTTGTCAGTTTCCTAAGCAGAGTTGAACTAGATATGGCCCTTGTGTGTAGGAAGCACAGTTCTTTTGTTCTGAGCAAGCTCACTGTTTGGACCCCACAGGAAACACAGTAGAGTAGAAGAGTGCTCTTTTCTCAAAAGCAGAGTGTGTTTCATATAAGGCGAACTAGTGTTTGTTTCCCAGTCCTAAATGGAGTTGAATCACATGCAGTTTCTGGTGCTACGAGCAAGAGTTGTTTACTGGTAAGGAAAGTCACTATTGCGCTCCCATTGCCATCCACAGTGCAAATAGCACTCTCGTCTGTTTCCAGCAAGTACAGTGTATCGGACTGAAGAGGAGCTACTGTTCTTGTCAGTGTCCTAAGCAGAGTTGAACTAGTTATGGTCCATGTGTATAGGAAGCACAGTTCTTGTTCCGAGCAAGCTCACTTTTTGGACCCCATAGGAAACACAGTAGAGTAGAAGAGTGCTCTTTTCTAAAAAGCAGAGTGTGTTTCTTGTAAGGCGAGCTAGCGTTTGTTTCCCAGTACTAAATGGAGTTGAATCACATGCAGTTTCTGGTCCTACGAGCAAGAGTTGTTTTCTGGTAAGGAAAGTCACTATTGCACTCCCATTGCCATACACAGTGCAAATAGCCCTCCCGTCTGTTCCCAGCAAGTACAGTGTATTGGACTAAAGAGGAGCTACTGTTCTTCTCAGTTTCCTAAGCAGAGTTGAACTACATATGGTCCTTGTGTGTAGGAAGCACAGTTCTTTTGTTCTGAGCAAACTCACTGTTTGGACCCCATAGGAAACACAGTAGAGTAGAAGAGTGCTCTTTTCTCTAAAGCAAAGTGTGTTTCTTGTAAGGCGAGCTAGCGTTTGTTTCCCAGTCCTAAATGGAGGGGAATCACATGCAGTTTCTGGTCCTACGATCAAGAGTTGTTTTATGGTAAGAATAGTCACTATTGCGCTGCCATTGCCATACACAGGACAAATTGCACTGGCGTCTGTTCCCAGCAAGTACAGTGTATTGGACTGAAGAGGATCTACTGTTCTTGTCAGGTTCCTAAGCAGAATTGAACTAGATATGGCCGTGTGTGTAGGAAGCACAGTTCTTTTGTTCTGAGCAAGCTCACTGTTCTGGCCCTATAGGAAACACAGTAGAGTAGAAGAGTGCTCTTTTCTCAAAAGCAGAGTGTGTTTCTTGTAAGGCGAGCTTGCGTTTGTTTCCCAGTCCTAGATGGAGTTGAGTCACATGCAGTTTTTTTGTCCTACGAGCAAAAGTTGTTTTCTTGTATGAAGAGTCACTACTGCGCTCTCATTGCCATACACAGTGCAAATAGCACTCGCGTCTGCTCCCTGCAAGTACAGAGTATTGGACTGAAGAGGAGCTCCTGTTCTTGTCAGTTTCCTAAGCAGAGTTGAACTAGATATGGCCCGTGTGTGTAGGAAGCACAGTTCTTTTGTTCAGAGCAAGCTCACTGTTCGGACCCCATAGAAAACACAGTAGAGTAGAAGAGTGCTCTTTTCTCAAAAGCAGAGTGTGTTTCATATAAGGCGAGCTAGCATTTGTTTCCCAGTCCTAAATGGAGTTGAATCACATGCCTTTTGTTGTCCTACGAGCAAGAGTTGTTTTCTGGTAAGGAAAGTCACTATTGCGCTCCCATTGCCATACACAGTGCCAATAGCACTCTCGTCTGTTCCCAGCAAGTACAGTGTATCGGACTGAAGAGGAGCTACTGTTCTTGTCAGTGTCCTAAGCAGAGTTGAACTAGTTATGGTCCATGTGTGTAGGAAGCACAGTTCTTTGTTCTGAGCAAGCTCACTTTTTGGACCCCATAGGAAACACAGTAGAGTAGAAGAGTGCTCTTTTCTCAAAAGTAGAGAGTGTTTCTTGTAAGGCGAGCTAGCATTTGTTTCCCAGTCCTAAACGGAGTTGATCACATGCAGTTTCTGGTCCTAAGAGCAAGAGTTGTTTTCTGGTAAGGAAAGTCACTATTGTGCTCCCTTTGCCATACACAGTGCAAATAGCACTCGCGTCTGTTCCCAGCAAGTACACTGTATCGGACTGAAGAGGAGCTACTGTTCTTGTCAGTTTCCTAAGCAGAGTTGAACTAGATATGGCCCTTGTGTGTAGGAAGCACAGTTCATTTGTTCTGAGCAAGCTCACTGTTCTGGCCCTATAGGAAACACAGTAGAGTAGAAGAGTGCTCTTTTCTCAAAAGCAGAGTGTGTTTCTTGTAAGGCGAGCTAGAGTTTGTTTCCCAGTCTTAAATGGAGTTGAGTCACATGCAGTTTTTTGTCCTACGAGCAAGAGTTGTTTTCTGGTAAGAAGAGTCACTATTGTGCTTCAATTGCCATACACAGTGCAAGTAGCACTCACGTCTGTTCTCAGCAAGTACAGTGTATCGGACTGAAGAGGAGCTACTGTTCTTGTCAGTTTCTGAAGCAGAGTTGAACTAGATATGATCCGTGTGTGTAGGAAGCACAGTTCTTTTGTTCTAAGCAAGCTCACTGTTTGGACCCCATAGGAAACACAGTAGAGTAGAAGAGTGCTCTTTTCTCAAAAGCAGAGTGTGTTTCATGTAAGGCGAGCTAGCATTTGTTTTCCAGTCCTAAACGGAGTTGAATCACATGAAGTTTCTGGTCCTACGAGCAAGAGTTGTTTTCTGGTAAGGAAAGTCACTATTGCGCTCCCTTTGCCTTACATAGTGCAAATAGCACTCGTGTCTGTTCCCAGCAAGTACACTGTATCGGACTGAAGAGGAGCTACTGTTCTTGTCAGTTTCCTAAGCAGAGTTGAACTAGATATGGCCCTTGTGTGTAGGAAGCACATTTCTTTTGTTCTGAGCAAGCTCACTGTTCTGGCCCTATAGGAAACACAGTAGAGTAGAAGAGGGCTCTTTTCTCTAAAGCAGAGTGTGTTTCTTGTAAGGCGAGCTCGCGTTTGTTTCCCAGTCCTAAATGGAGTTGATCACATGCAGTTTCTGGTCCTACGAGCAAGAGTTGTTTTCTGGTAAGGAAAGTCACTATTGCGCTCACATTGTCATCCACAGTGCAAATAGCACTCGCGTCTGTTCCCAGCAAGTACAGTGTATCGGACTGAAGAGGAGCTACTGTTCTTGTCAGTGTCCTAAGCAGAGTTGAACTAGTTATGGTCCATGTGTGTAGGAAGCACTGTTTTTGTTCTGAGCAAGCTCACTTTTTTGACCCCATAGGAAACACAGTAGAGTAGAAGAGTGCTCTTTTCTCAAAAGTAGAGAGTGTTTCTCGTAAGGCGAGCTAGCATTTGTTTCCCAGTCATAAATGGAGTTGAATCACATGCAGTTTGTGGTCCTACGAGCAAGAGTTGTTTTCTGGTAAGGAAAGTCACTATTGCGCTCCCATTTCCACACACAGTGCAAATAGCACTCGCATCTGTTCCCACCAAGTACAGTGTATAAGACTGAAGAGGAGCTACTGTTCTTGTCAGTGTCCTAAGCAGAGTTGAACTAGTTATGGTCCATGTGTGTAGGAAGCACTGTTTTTGTTCTGAGCAAGCTCACTTTTTTGACCCCATAGGAAACACAGTAGAGTAGAAGAGTGCTCTTTTCTCAAAAGTAGAGAGTGTTTCTCGTAAGGCGAGCTAGCATTTGTTTCCCAGTCATAAATGGAGTTGAATCACATGCAGTTTGTGGTCCTACGAGCAAGAATTGTTTTCTGGTAAGGAAAGTCATTATTGCGCTCCCATAGCCACACACAGTGCAAATAGCACTCGCATCTGTTCCCACCAAGTACAGTGTATAAGACTGAAGAGGAGCTACTGTTCTTGTCAGTTTCCTAAGCAGAGTTGAACTAGATATGGCCCATGTGTGTAGGAAGCACAGTTCTTTTGTTCTGAGCAAGCTCACTGTTCGGACCCCATAGGAAACACAGTAGAGTAGAAGAGTGCTCTTATCTCAAAAGCAGAGTGTGTTTCATGTAAGGCGAGCTAGCATTTGTTTCCCAGTCCTAAACGGAGTTGAATCACATGCAGTTTTTTGTCCTACGAGCAAGAGTTGTTTTCTGGTAAGAAGAGTCACTATTGTGCTCCAATTGCCATACACAGTGCAAGTAGCACTCGCGTCTGTTCTCAGCAAGTACAGTGTATCGGACTGAAGAGGAGCTACTGTTCTTGTCAGTTTCCTAAGCAGAGTTGAACTAGATATGATCCGTGTGTAGGAAGCACAGTTCTTTTGTTCTGAGCAAGCTCACTCTTTGGACCCCATAGGAAACACAGTAGAGTAGAAGAGTGCTCTTTTCTCTAAAGCAGAGTGTGTTTCTTGTAAGGCGAGCTAGCGTTTGTTTCCCAGTCCTAAATGGAGTTGAATCCCATGCAGTTTCTGGTACTACGAGCAAGAGTTGTTTTCTGGTAAGAAGAGTCACTATTGCGCTGCCATTGCCATACACAGGACAAATAGCACTGTCGTCTGTTAGCAGCAAGTACAGTGTATTGGACTGAAGAGGATCTACTGTTATTGTCAAGTTCCTAATCAGAATTGAACTAGATATGGCCGTGTGTAGGAAGCACAGTTTTTTTGTTCTGAGCAAGCTCACTGTTTGGACCCCATAGGAAACACAGTAGAGTAGAAGAGTGCTCTTTTCTCAAAAGCAGAGTGTGTTTCATGTAAGGGTAGCCAGTGTTTGTTTCCCAGTCCTAAATTGAGTTGAATCACATGCAGTTTGTGGTCCTACGAGCAAGAGTTGTTTTCTGGAAAGGAAAGTCACTATTGCGCTCTCATTGCAATACACAGGACAAATAGCACTGGCGTCTGTTCCCAGCAAGTACAGTGTATCGGACTGAAGAGGAGCTACTGTTTTTTTTTAGTTTCCTAAGTAGAATTGAACTAGATATGGCCCGTGTGTGTAGGAAGCACAGTTCTTATGTTCTGAGCAAGCTCACTGTTCTGGCCCTATAGGAAACACTGTAGAGTAGAAGAGTGCTCTATTCTCTAAAGCATAGTGTGTTTCTTGTAAGGCGAGCTAGCGTTTGTTTCCTAGTCCTAAATGGAGTTGAATCACATGCAGTTTCTGGTCCTACGAACAAGAGGTGTTTTCTGGTAAGGAAAGTCACTATTGTGCTCCCATTGCCATACACAGTGCAAATAGCACTCGCGTCTGTTCCCAGCAAGTACAGTGTATTGGACTGAATAGGTGCTACTGTTCTTGTCAGTTTCCTAAGCAGACTTGAACTAGATATGGCCGTGTGTGTAGGAAGCACAGTTTTTTTGTTCTGAGCAAGCTCACTGTTCGGACCCCATAGGATACACAGTAGAGTAGAAGAGTGCTCTTTTCTCAAAAGCAGAGTGTGTTTCTTGTAAGGCAAGCTAGCGTTTGTTTCCCAGTCTTAAATGGAGTTGAGTCACATGCAGTTTTTTGTCCTACGAGCAAGAGTTGTTTTCTGGTAAGAAGAGTCACTATTGTGCTTCAATTGCCATACACAGTGCAAGTAGCACTCGCGTCTGTTCTCAGCAAGTACAGTGTATCGGACTGAAGAGGAGCTACTGTTCTTGTCAGTTTCTGAAGCAGAGTTGAACTAGATATGATCCGTGTGTGGAGGAAGCACAGTTCTTTTGTTCTAAGCAAGCTCACTGTTTGGACCCCATAGGAAACACAGTAGAGTAGAAGAGGGCTCTTTTCTCTAAAGCAGAGTGTGTTTCTTGTAAGGCGAGCTCGCGTTTGTTTCCCAGTCCTAAATGGAGTTGATCACATGCAGTTTCTGGTCCTACGAGCAAGAGTTGTTTTCTGGTAAGGAAAGTCACTATTGCGCTCACATTGTCATACACAGTGCAAATAGCACTCGCGTCTGTTCCCAGCAAGTACAGTGTATCGGACTGAAGAGGAGCTACTGTTCTTGTCAGTGTCCTAAGCAGAGTTGAACTAGTTATGGTCCATGTGTGTAGGAAGCACTGTTTTTGTTCTGAGCAAGCTCACTTTTTTGACCCCATAGGAAACACAGTAGAGTAGAAGAGTGCTCTTTTCTCAAAAGTAGAGAGTGTTTCTCGTAAGGCGAGCTAGCATTTGTTTCCCAGTCATAAATGGAGTTGAATCACATGCAGTTTGTGGTCCTACGAGCAAGAGTTGTTTTCTGGTAAGGAAAGTCACTATTGCGCTCCCATTTCCACACACAGTGCAAATAGCACTCGCATCTGTTCCCACCAAGTACAGTGTATAAGACTGAAGAGGAGCTACTGTTCTTGTCAGTGTCCTAAGCAGAGTTGAACTAGTTATGGTCCATGTGTGTAGGAAGCACTGTTTTTGTTCTGAGCAAGCTCACTTTTTTGACCCCATAGGAAACACAGTAGAGTAGAAGAGTGCTCTTTTCTCAAAAGTAGAGAGTGTTTCTCGTAAGGCGAGCTAGCATTTGTTTCCCAGTCATAAATGGAGTTGAATCACATGCAGTTTGTGGTCCTACGAGCAAGAATTGTTTTCTGGTAAGGAAAGTCATTATTGCGCTCCCATAGCCACACACAGTGCAAATAGCACTCGCATCTGTTCCCACCAAGTACAGTGTATAAGACTGAAGAGGAGCTACTGTTCTTGTCAGTTTCCTAAGCAGAGTTGAACTAGATATGGCCCATGTGTGTAGGAAGCACAGTTCTTTTGTTCTGAGCAAGCTCACTGTTCGGACCCCATAGGAAACACAGTAGAGTAGAAGAGTGCTCTTATCTCAAAAGCAGAGTGTGTTTCATGTAAGGCGAGCTAGCATTTGTTTCCCAGTCCTAAACGGAGTTGAATCACATGCAGTTTTTTGTCCTACGAGCAAGAGTTGTTTTCTGGTAAGAAGAGTCACTATTGTGCTCCAATTGCCATACACAGTGCAAGTAGCACTCGCGTCTGTTCTCAGCAAGTACAGTGTATCGGACTGAAGAGGAGCTACTGTTCTTGTCAGTTTCCTAAGCAGAGTTGAACTAGATATGATCCGTGTGTAGGAAGCACAGTTCTTTTGTTCTGAGCAAGCTCACTCTTTGGACCCCATAGGAAACACAGTAGAGTAGAAGAGTGCTCTTTTCTCTAAAGCAGAGTGTGTTTCTTGTAAGGCGAGCTAGCGTTTGTTTCCCAGTCCTAAATGGAGTTGAATCCCATGCAGTTTCTGGTACTACGAGCAAGAGTTGTTTTCTGGTAAGAAGAGTCACTATTGCGCTGCCATTGCCATACACAGGACAAATAGCACTGTCGTCTGTTAGCAGCAAGTACAGTGTATTGGACTGAAGAGGATCTACTGTTATTGTCAAGTTCCTAATCAGAATTGAACTAGATATGGCCGTGTGTAGGAAGCACAGTTTTTTTGTTCTGAGCAAGCTCACTGTTTGGACCCCATAGGAAACACAGTAGAGTAGAAGAGTGCTCTTTTCTCAAAAGCAGAGTGTGTTTCATGTAAGGGTAGCCAGTGTTTGTTTCCCAGTCCTAAATTGAGTTGAATCACATGCAGTTTGTGGTCCTACGAGCAAGAGTTGTTTTCTGGAAAGGAAAGTCACTATTGCGCTCTCATTGCAATACACAGGACAAATAGCACTGGCGTCTGTTCCCAGCAAGTACAGTGTATCGGACTGAAGAGGAGCTACTGTTTTTTTTTAGTTTCCTAAGTAGAATTGAACTAGATATGGCCCGTGTGTGTAGGAAGCACAGTTCTTATGTTCTGAGCAAGCTCACTGTTCTGGCCCTATAGGAAACACTGTAGAGTAGAAGAGTGCTCTATTCTCTAAAGCATAGTGTGTTTCTTGTAAGGCGAGCTAGCGTTTGTTTCCTAGTCCTAAATGGAGTTGAATCACATGCAGTTTCTGGTCCTACGAACAAGAGGTGTTTTCTGGTAAGGAAAGTCACTATTGTGCTCCCATTGCCATACACAGTGCAAATAGCACTCGCGTCTGTTCCCAGCAAGTACAGTGTATTGGACTGAATAGGTGCTACTGTTCTTGTCAGTTTCCTAAGCAGACTTGAACTAGATATGGCCGTGTGTGTAGGAAGCACAGTTTTTTTGTTCTGAGCAAGCTCACTGTTCGGACCCCATAGGATACACAGTAGAGTAGAAGAGTGCTCTTTTCTCAAAAGCAGAGTGTGTTTCTTGTAAGGCAAGCTAGCGTTTGTTTCCCAGTCTTAAATGGAGTTGAGTCACATGCAGTTTTTTGTCCTACGAGCAAGAGTTGTTTTCTGGTAAGAAGAGTCACTATTGTGCTTCAATTGCCATACACAGTGCAAGTAGCACTCGCGTCTGTTCTCAGCAAGTACAGTGTATCGGACTGAAGAGGAGCTACTGTTCTTGTCAGTTTCTGAAGCAGAGTTGAACTAGATATGATCCGTGTGTGGAGGAAGCACAGTTCTTTTGTTCTAAGCAAGCTCACTGTTTGGACCCCATAGGAAACACAGTAGAGTAGAAGAGTGCTCTTTTCTCAAAAGCAGAGTGTGTTTATTGTAAGGCGAGCTAGCCTTTGTTTCCCAGTCCTAAACGGAGTTGAATCACATGAAGTTTCTGGTCCTACGAGCAAGAGTTGTTTTCTGGTAAGGAAAGTCACTATTGCGCTCCCTTTGCCATACACAGTGCAAATAGCACTCGTGTCTGTTCCCAGCAAGTACAGTGTATTGGACTGAAGAGGAGCTACTGTTCTTGTCAGTTTCCTAAGCAGAGTTGAACTAGATATGGCCCTTGTGTGTAGGAAGCACAGTTCTTTTGTTCTGAGCAAGCTCACTGTTTGGACCCCACAGGAAACACAGTAGAGTAGAAGAGTGCTCTTTTCTCAAAAGCAGAGTGTGTTTCATATAAGGCGAGCTAGTGTTTGTTTCCCAGTCCTAAATGGAGTTGAATCACATGCAGTTTCTGGTGCTACGAGCAAGAGTTGTTTACTGGTAAGGAAAGTCACTATTGCGCTCCCATTGCCATCCACAGTGCAAATAGCACTCTCGTCTGTTTCCAGCAAGTACAGTGTATCGGACTGAAGAGGAGCTACTGTTCTTGTCAGTGTCCTAAGCAGAGTTGAACTAGTTATGGTCCATGTGTATAGGAAGCACAGTTCTTGTTCCGAGCAAGCTCACTTTTTGGACCCCATAGGAAACACAGTAGAGTAGAAGAGTGCTCTTTTCTAAAAAGCAGAGTGTGTTTCTTGTAAGGCGAGCTAGCGTTTGTTTCCCAGTACTAAATGGAGTTGAATCACATGCAGTTTCTGGTACTACGAGCAAGAGTTGTTTTCTGGTAAGGAAAGTCACTATTGCACTCCCATTGCCATACACAGTGCAAATAGCCCTCCCGTCTGTTCCCAGCAAGTACAGTGTATTGGACTAAAGAGGAGCTACTGTTCTTCTCAGTTTCCTAAGCAGAGTTGAACTACATATGGTCCTTGTGTGTAGGAAGCACAGTTCTTTTGTTCTGAGCAAACTCACTGTTTGGACCCCATAGGAAACACAGTAGAGTAGAAGAGTGCTCTTTTCTCTAAAGCAAAGTGTGTTTCTTGTAAGGCGAGCTAGCGTTTGTTTCCCAGTCCTAAATGGAGGGGAATCACATGCAGTTTCTGGTCCTACGATCAAGAGTTGTTTTATGGTAAGAATAGTCACTATTGCGCTGCCATTGCCATACACAGGACAAATTGCACTGGCGTCTGTTCCCAGCAAGTACAGTGTATTGGACTGAAGAGGATCTACTGTTCTTGTCAGGTTCCTAAGCAGAATTGAACTAGATATGGCCGTGTGTGTAGGAAGCACAGTTCTTTTGTTCTGAGCAAGCTCACTGTTCTGGCCCTATAGGAAACACAGTAGAGTAGAAGAGTGCTCTTTTCTCAAAAGCAGAGTGTGTTTCTTGTAAGGCGAGCTTGCGTTTGTTTCCCAGTCCTAGATGGAGTTGAGTCACATGCAGTTTTTTTGTCCTACGAGCAAAAGTTGTTTTCTTGTATGAAGAGTCACTACTGCGCTCTCATTGCCATACACAGTGCAAATAGCACTCGCGTCTGCTCCCTGCAAGTACAGAGTATTGGACTGAAGAGGAGCTCCTGTTCTTGTCAGTTTCCTAAGCAGAGTTGAACTAGATATGGCCCGTGTGTGTAGGAAGCACAGTTCTTTTGTTCAGAGCAAGCTCACTGTTCGGACCCCATAGAAAACACAGTAGAGTAGAAGAGTGCTCTTTTCTCAAAAGCAGAGTGTGTTTCATATAAGGCGAGCTAGCATTTGTTTCCCAGTCCTAAATGGAGTTGAATCACATGCCTTTTGTTGTCCTACGAGCAAGAGTTGTTTTCTGGTAAGGAAAGTCACTATTGCGCTCCCATTGCCATCCACAGTGCCAATAGCACTCTCGTCTGTTCCCAGCAAGTACAGTGTATCGGACTGAAGAGGAGCTACTGTTCTTGTCAGTGTCCTAAACAGAGTTGAACTAGTTATGGTCCATGTGTGTAGGAAGCACAGTTCTTTGTTCTGAGCAAGCTCACTTTTTGGACCCCATAGGAAACACAGTAGAGTAGAAGAGTGCTCTTTTCTCAAAAGTAGAGAGTGTTTCTTGTAAGGCGAGCTAGCATTTGTTTCCCAGTCCTAAACGGAGTTGATCACATGCAGTTTCTGGTCCTAAGAGCAAGAGTTGTTTTCTGGTAAGGAAAGTCACTATTGTGCTCCCTTTGCCATACACAGTGCAAATAGCACTCGCGTCTGTTCCGAGCAAGTACACTGTATCGGACTGAAGAGGAGCTACTGTTCTTGTCAGTTTCCTAAGCAGAGTTGAACTAGATATGGCCCTTGTGTGTAGGAAGCACAGTTCATTTGTTCTGAGCAAGCTCACTGTTCTGGCCCTATAGGAAACACAGTAGAGTAGAAGAGTGCTCTTTTCTCAAAAGCAGAGTGTGTTTCTTGTAAGGCGAGCTAGAGTTTGTTTCCCAGTCTTAAATGGAGTTGAGTCACATGCAGTTTTTTGTCCTACGAGCAAGAGTTGTTTTCTGGTAAGAAGAGTCACTATTGTGCTTCAATTGCCATACACAGTGCAAGTAGCACTCGCGTCTGTTCTCAGCAAGTACAGTGTATCGGACTGAAGAGGAGCTACTGTTCTTGTCAGTTTCTGAAGCAGAGTTGAACTAGATATGATCCGTGTGTGTAGGAAGCACAGTTCTTTTGTTCTAAGCAAGCTCACTGTTTGGACCCCATAGGAAACACAGTAGAGTAGAAGAGTGCTCTTTTCTCAAAAGCAGAGTGTGTTTCATGTAAGGCGAGCTAGCATTTGTTTTCCAGTCCTAAACGGAGTTGAATCACATGAAGTTTCTGGTCCTACGAGCAAGAGTTGTTTTCTGGTAAGGAAAGTCACTATTGCGCTCCCTTTGCCTTACATAGTGCAAATAGCACTCGTGTCTGTTCCCAGCAAGTACACTGTATCGGACTGAAGAGGAGCTACTGTTCTTGTCAGTTTCCTAAGCAGAGTTGAACTAGATATGGCCCTTGTGTGTAGGAAGCACATTTCTTTTGTTCTGAGCAAGCTCACTGTTCTGGCCCTATAGGAAACACAGTAGAGTAGAAGAGGGCTCTTTTCTCTAAAGCAGAGTGTGTTTCTTGTAAGGCGAGCTCGCGTTTGTTTCCCAGTCCTAAATGGAGTTGATCACATGCAGTTTCTGGTCCTACGAGCAAGAGTTGTTTTCTGGTAAGGAAAGTCACTATTGCGCTCACATTGTCATCCACAGTGCAAATAGCACTCGCGTCTGTTCCCAGCAAGTACAGTGTATCGGACTGAAGAGGAGCTACTGTTCTTGTCAGTGTCCTAAGCAGAGTTGAACTAGTTATGGTCCATGTGTGTAGGAAGCACTGTTTTTGTTCTGAGCAAGCTCACTTTTTTGACCCCATAGGAAACACAGTAGAGTAGAAGAGTGCTCTTTTCTCAAAAGTAGAGAGTGTTTCTCGTAAGGCGAGCTAGCATTTGTTTCCCAGTCATAAATGGAGTTGAATCACATGCAGTTTGTGGTCCTACGAGCAAGAGTTGTTTTCTGGTAAGGAAAGTCACTATTGCGCTCCCATTTCCACACACAGTGCAAATAGCACTCGCATCTGTTCCCACCAAGTACAGTGTATAAGACTGAAGAGGAGCTACTGTTCTTGTCAGTGTCCTAAGCAGATTTGAAATAGTTATGGTCCATGTGTGTAGGAAGCACTGTTTTTGTTCTGAGCAAGCTCACTTTTTTGACCCCATAGGAAACACAGTAGAGTAGAAGAGTGCTCTTTTCTCAAAAGTAGAGAGTGTTTCTCGTAAGGCGAGCTAGCATTTGTTTCCCAGTCATAAATGGAGTTGAATCACATGTAGTTTGTGGTCCTATGAGCAAGAATTGTTTTCTGGTAAGGAAAGTCATTATTGCGCTCCCATTGCCACACACAGTGCAAATAGCACTCGCATCTGTTCCCACCAAGTACAGTGTATAAGACTGAAGAGGAGCTACTGTTCTTGTCAGTTTCCTAAGCAGAGTTTAACTAGATATGGCCCATATGTGTAGGAAGCACAGTTCTTTTGTTCTGAGCAAGCTCACTGTTCGGACCCCATAGGAAACACAGTAGAGTAGAAGAGTGCTCTTTTCTCAAAAGCAGAGTGTGTTTCATGTAAGGCGAGCTAGCATTTGTTTCCCAGTCCTAAACGGAGTTGAATCACATGCAGTTTTTTGTCCTACGAGCAAGAGTTGTTTTCTGGTAAGAAGAGTCACTATTGTGCTCCAATTGCCATACACAGTGCAAGTAGCACTCGCGTCTGTTCTCAGCAAGTACAGTGTATCGGACTGAAGAGGAGCTACTGTTCTTGTCAGTTTCCTAAGCAGAGTTGAACTAGATATGATCCGTGTGTAGGAAGCACAGTTCTTTTGTTCTGAGCAAGCTCACTCTTTGGACCCCATAGGAAACACAGTAGAGTAGAAGAGTGCTCTTTTCTCTAAAGCAGAGTGTGTTTCTTGTAAGGCGAGCTAGCGTTTGTTTCCCAGTCCTAAATGGAGTTGAATCCCATGCAGTTTCTGGTACTACGAGCAAGAGTTGTTTTCTGGTAAGAAGAGTCACTATTGCGCTGCCATTGCCATACACAGGACAAATAGCACTGTCGTCTGTTAGCAGCAAGTACAGTGTATTGGACTGAAGAGGATCTACTGTTATTGTCAAGTTCCTAATCAGAATTGAACTAGATATGGCCGTGTGTAGGAAGCACAGTTTTTTTGTTCTGAGCAAGCTCACTGTTTGGACCCCATAGGAAACACAGTAGAGTAGAAGAGTGCTCTTTTCTCAAAAGCAGAGTGTGTTTCATGTAAGGGTAGCCAGTGTTTGTTTCCCAGTCCTAAATTGAGTTGAATCACATGCAGTTTGTGGTCCTACGAGCAAGAGTTGTTTTCTGGAAAGGAAAGTCACTATTGCGCTCTCATTGCAATACACAGGACAAATAGCACTGGCGTCTGTTCCCAGCAAGTACAGTGTATCGGACTGAAGAGGAGCTACTGTTTTTTTTTAGTTTCCTAAGTAGAATTGAACTAGATATGGCCCGTGTGTGTAGGAAGCACAGTTCTTATGTTCTGAGCAAGCTCACTGTTCTGGCCCTATAGGAAACACTGTAGAGTAGAAGAGTGCTCTATTCTCTAAAGCATAGTGTGTTTCTTGTAAGGCGAGCTAGCGTTTGTTTCCTAGTCCTAAATGGAGTTGAATCACATGCAGTTTCTGGTCCTACGAACAAGAGGTGTTTTCTGGTAAGGAAAGTCACTATTGTGCTCCCATTGCCATACACAGTGCAAATAGCACTCGCGTCTGTTCCCAGCAAGTACAGTGTATTGGACTGAATAGGTGCTACTGTTCTTGTCAGTTTCCTAAGCAGACTTGAACTAGATATGGCCGTGTGTGTAGGAAGCACAGTTTTTTTGTTCTGAGCAAGCTCACTGTTCGGACCCCATAGGATACACAGTAGAGTAGAAGAGTGCTCTTTTCTCAAAAGCAGAGTGTGTTTCTTGTAAGGCAAGCTAGCGTTTGTTTCCCAGTCTTAAATGGAGTTGAGTCACATGCAGTTTTTTGTCCTACGAGCAAGAGTTGTTTTCTGGTAAGAAGAGTCACTATTGTGCTTCAATTGCCATACACAGTGCAAGTAGCACTCGCGTCTGTTCTCAGCAAGTACAGTGTATCGGACTGAAGAGGAGCTACTGTTCTTGTCAGTTTCTGAAGCAGAGTTGAACTAGATATGATCCGTGTGTGGAGGAAGCACAGTTCTTTTGTTCTAAGCAAGCTCACTGTTTGGACCCCATAGGAAACACAGTAGAGTAGAAGAGTGCTCTTTTCTCAAAAGCAGAGTGTGTTTATTGTAAGGCGAGCTAGCCTTTGTTTCCCAGTCCTAAACGGAGTTGAATCACATGAAGTTTCTGGTCCTACGAGCAAGAGTTGTTTTCTGGTAAGGAAAGTCACTATTGCGCTCCCTTTGCCATACACAGTGCAAATAGCACTCGTGTCTGTTCCCAGCAAGTACAGTGTATTGGACTGAAGAGGAGCTACTGTTCTTGTCAGTTTCCTAAGCAGAGTTGAACTAGATATGGCCCTTGTGTGTAGGAAGCACAGTTCTTTTGTTCTGAGCAAGCTCACTGTTTGGACCCCACAGGAAACACAGTAGAGTAGAAGAGTGCTCTTTTCTCAAAAGCAGAGTGTGTTTCATATAAGGCGAGCTAGTGTTTGTTTCCCAGTCCTAAATGGAGTTGAATCACATGCAGTTTCTGGTGCTACGAGCAAGAGTTGTTTACTGGTAAGGAAAGTCACTATTGCGCTCCCATTGCCATCCACAGTGCAAATAGCACTCTCGTCTGTTTCCAGCAAGTACAGTGTATCGGACTGAAGAGGAGCTACTGTTCTTGTCAGTGTCCTAAGCAGAGTTGAACTAGTTATGGTCCATGTGTATAGGAAGCACAGTTCTTGTTCCGAGCAAGCTCACTTTTTGGACCCCATAGGAAACACAGTAGAGTAGAAGAGTGCTCTT
The DNA here is from genome assembly GCF_949786415.1 of Peromyscus eremicus. Taxonomy (NCBI): domain Eukaryota; kingdom Metazoa; phylum Chordata; class Mammalia; order Rodentia; family Cricetidae; genus Peromyscus; species Peromyscus eremicus. Next base: position 357,110 of record NW_026734453.1, on the reverse strand, counting down.
TTCTAAAAAGCAGAGTGTGTTTCTTGTAAGGCGAGCTAGCGTTTGTTTCCCAGTACTAAATGGAGTTGAATCACATGCAGTTTCTGGTACTACGAGCAAGAGTTGTTTTCTGGTAAGGAAAGTCACTATTGCACTCCCATTGCCATACACAGTGCAAATAGCCCTCCCGTCTGTTCCCAGCAAGTACAGTGTATTGGACTAAAGAGGAGCTACTGTTCTTCTCAGTTTCCTAAGCAGAGTTGAACTACATATGGTCCTTGTGTGTAGGAAGCACAGTTCTTTTGTTCTGAGCAAACTCACTGTTTGGACCCCATAGGAAACACAGTAGAGTAGAAGAGTGCTCTTTTCTCTAAAGCAAAGTGTGTTTCTTGTAAGGCGAGCTAGCGTTTGTTTCCCAGTCCTAAATGGAGGGGAATCACATGCAGTTTCTGGTCCTACGATCAAGAGTTGTTTTATGGTAAGAATAGTCACTATTGCGCTGCCATTGCCATACACAGGACAAATTGCACTGGCGTCTGTTCCCAGCAAGTACAGTGTATTGGACTGAAGAGGATCTACTGTTCTTGTCAGGTTCCTAAGCAGAATTGAACTAGATATGGCCGTGTGTGTAGGAAGCACAGTTCTTTTGTTCTGAGCAAGCTCACTGTTCTGGCCCTATAGGAAACACAGTAGAGTAGAAGAGTGCTCTTTTCTCAAAAGCAGAGTGTGTTTCTTGTAAGGCGAGCTTGCGTTTGTTTCCCAGTCCTAGATGGAGTTGAGTCACATGCAGTTTTTTTGTCCTACGAGCAAAAGTTGTTTTCTTGTATGAAGAGTCACTACTGCGCTCTCATTGCCATACACAGTGCAAATAGCACTCGCGTCTGCTCCCTGCAAGTACAGAGTATTGGACTGAAGAGGAGCTCCTGTTCTTGTCAGTTTCCTAAGCAGAGTTGAACTAGATATGGCCCGTGTGTGTAGGAAGCACAGTTCTTTTGTTCAGAGCAAGCTCACTGTTCGGACCCCATAGAAAACACAGTAGAGTAGAAGAGTGCTCTTTTCTCAAAAGCAGAGTGTGTTTCATATAAGGCGAGCTAGCATTTGTTTCCCAGTCCTAAATGGAGTTGAATCACATGCCTTTTGTTGTCCTACGAGCAAGAGTTGTTTTCTGGTAAGGAAAGTCACTATTGCGCTCCCATTGCCATCCACAGTGCCAATAGCACTCTCGTCTGTTCCCAGCAAGTACAGTGTATCGGACTGAAGAGGAGCTACTGTTCTTGTCAGTGTCCTAAACAGAGTTGAACTAGTTATGGTCCATGTGTGTAGGAAGCACAGTTCTTTGTTCTGAGCAAGCTCACTTTTTGGACCCCATAGGAAACACAGTAGAGTAGAAGAGTGCTCTTTTCTCAAAAGTAGAGAGTGTTTCTTGTAAGGCGAGCTAGCATTTGTTTCCCAGTCCTAAACGGAGTTGATCACATGCAGTTTCTGGTCCTAAGAGCAAGAGTTGTTTTCTGGTAAGGAAAGTCACTATTGTGCTCCCTTTGCCATACACAGTGCAAATAGCACTCGCGTCTGTTCCGAGCAAGTACACTGTATCGGACTGAAGAGGAGCTACTGTTCTTGTCAGTTTCCTAAGCAGAGTTGAACTAGATATGGCCCTTGTGTGTAGGAAGCACAGTTCATTTGTTCTGAGCAAGCTCACTGTTCTGGCCCTATAGGAAACACAGTAGAGTAGAAGAGTGCTCTTTTCTCAAAAGCAGAGTGTGTTTCTTGTAAGGCGAGCTAGAGTTTGTTTCCCAGTCTTAAATGGAGTTGAGTCACATGCAGTTTTTTGTCCTACGAGCAAGAGTTGTTTTCTGGTAAGAAGAGTCACTATTGTGCTTCAATTGCCATACACAGTGCAAGTAGCACTCGCGTCTGTTCTCAGCAAGTACAGTGTATCGGACTGAAGAGGAGCTACTGTTCTTGTCAGTTTCTGAAGCAGAGTTGAACTAGATATGATCCGTGTGTGTAGGAAGCACAGTTCTTTTGTTCTAAGCAAGCTCACTGTTTGGACCCCATAGGAAACACAGTAGAGTAGAAGAGTGCTCTTTTCTCAAAAGCAGAGTGTGTTTCATGTAAGGCGAGCTAGCATTTGTTTTCCAGTCCTAAACGGAGTTGAATCACATGAAGTTTCTGGTCCTACGAGCAAGAGTTGTTTTCTGGTAAGGAAAGTCACTATTGCGCTCCCTTTGCCTTACATAGTGCAAATAGCACTCGTGTCTGTTCCCAGCAAGTACACTGTATCGGACTGAAGAGGAGCTACTGTTCTTGTCAGTTTCCTAAGCAGAGTTGAACTAGATATGGCCCTTGTGTGTAGGAAGCACATTTCTTTTGTTCTGAGCAAGCTCACTGTTCTGGCCCTATAGGAAACACAGTAGAGTAGAAGAGGGCTCTTTTCTCTAAAGCAGAGTGTGTTTCTTGTAAGGCGAGCTCGCGTTTGTTTCCCAGTCCTAAATGGAGTTGATCACATGCAGTTTCTGGTCCTACGAGCAAGAGTTGTTTTCTGGTAAGGAAAGTCACTATTGCGCTCACATTGTCATCCACAGTGCAAATAGCACTCGCGTCTGTTCCCAGCAAGTACAGTGTATCGGACTGAAGAGGAGCTACTGTTCTTGTCAGTGTCCTAAGCAGAGTTGAACTAGTTATGGTCCATGTGTGTAGGAAGCACTGTTTTTGTTCTGAGCAAGCTCACTTTTTTGACCCCATAGGAAACACAGTAGAGTAGAAGAGTGCTCTTTTCTCAAAAGTAGAGAGTGTTTCTCGTAAGGCGAGCTAGCATTTGTTTCCCAGTCATAAATGGAGTTGAATCACATGCAGTTTGTGGTCCTACGAGCAAGAGTTGTTTTCTGGTAAGGAAAGTCACTATTGCGCTCCCATTTCCACACACAGTGCAAATAGCACTCGCATCTGTTCCCACCAAGTACAGTGTATAAGACTGAAGAGGAGCTACTGTTCTTGTCAGTGTCCTAAGCAGATTTGAAATAGTTATGGTCCATGTGTGTAGGAAGCACTGTTTTTGTTCTGAGCAAGCTCACTTTTTTGACCCCATAGGAAACACAGTAGAGTAGAAGAGTGCTCTTTTCTCAAAAGTAGAGAGTGTTTCTCGTAAGGCGAGCTAGCATTTGTTTCCCAGTCATAAATGGAGTTGAATCACATGTAGTTTGTGGTCCTATGAGCAAGAATTGTTTTCTGGTAAGGAAAGTCATTATTGCGCTCCCATTGCCACACACAGTGCAAATAGCACTCGCATCTGTTCCCACCAAGTACAGTGTATAAGACTGAAGAGGAGCTACTGTTCTTGTCAGTTTCCTAAGCAGAGTTTAACTAGATATGGCCCATATGTGTAGGAAGCACAGTTCTTTTGTTCTGAGCAAGCTCACTGTTCGGACCCCATAGGAAACACAGTAGAGTAGAAGAGTGCTCTTTTCTCAAAAGCAGAGTGTGTTTCATGTAAGGCGAGCTAGCATTTGTTTCCCAGTCCTAAACGGAGTTGAATCACATGCAGTTTTTTGTCCTACGAGCAAGAGTTGTTTTCTGGTAAGAAGAGTCACTATTGTGCTCCAATTGCCATACACAGTGCAAGTAGCACTCGCGTCTGTTCTCAGCAAGTACAGTGTATCGGACTGAAGAGGAGCTACTGTTCTTGTCAGTTTCCTAAGCAGAGTTGAACTAGATATGATCCGTGTGTAGGAAGCACAGTTCTTTTGTTCTGAGCAAGCTCACTCTTTGGACCCCATAGGAAACACAGTAGAGTAGAAGAGTGCTCTTTTCTCTAAAGCAGAGTGTGTTTCTTGTAAGGCGAGCTAGCGTTTGTTTCCCAGTCCTAAATGGAGTTGAATCCCATGCAGTTTCTGGTACTACGAGCAAGAGTTGTTTTCTGGTAAGAAGAGTCACTATTGCGCTGCCATTGCCATACACAGGACAAATAGCACTGTCGTCTGTTAGCAGCAAGTACAGTGTATTGGACTGAAGAGGATCTACTGTTATTGTCAAGTTCCTAATCAGAATTGAACTAGATATGGCCGTGTGTAGGAAGCACAGTTTTTTTGTTCTGAGCAAGCTCACTGTTTGGACCCCATAGGAAACACAGTAGAGTAGAAGAGTGCTCTTTTCTCAAAAGCAGAGTGTGTTTCATGTAAGGGTAGCCAGTGTTTGTTTCCCAGTCCTAAATTGAGTTGAATCACATGCAGTTGGTGGTCCTACGAGCAAGAGTTGTTTTCTGGTAAGGAAAGTCACTATTGCGCTCTCATTGCAATACACAGGACAAATAGCACTGGCGTCTGTTCCCAGCAAGTACAGTGTATCAGACTGAAGAGGAGCTACTGTTTTTTTTAGTTTCCTAAGTAGAGTTGAACTAGATATGGCCCGTGTGTGTAGGAAGCACAGTTCTTATGTTCTGAGCAAGCTCACTGTTCTGGCCCTATAGGAAACATTGTAGAGTAGAAGAGTGCTCTTTTCTCTAAAGCAGAGTGTGTTTCTTGTAAGGCGAGCTAGCGTTTGTTTCCTAGTCCTAAATGGAGTTGAATCACATGCAGTTTCTGGTCCTACGAACAAGAGGTGTTTTCTGGTAAGGAAAGTCACTATTGTGCTCCCATTGCCATACACAGTGCAAATAGCACTCGCGTCTGTTCCCAGCAAGTACAGTGTATTGGACTGAATAGGTGCTACTGTTCTTGTCAGTTTCCTAAGCAGACTTGAACTAGATATGGCCGTGTGTGTAGGAAGCACAGTTTTTTTGTTCTGAGCAAGCTCACTGTTCGGACCCCATAGGATACACAGTAGAGTAGAAGAGTGCTCTGTTCTCAAAAGCAGAGTGTGTTTCTTGTAAGGCAAGCTAGCGTTTGTTTCCCAGTTTTAAATGGAGTTGAGTCACATGCAGTTTTTTGTCCTACGAGCAAGAGTTGTTTTCTGGTAAGAAGAGTCACTATTGTGCTTCAATTGCCATACACAGTGCAAGTAGCACTCGCGTCTGTTCTCAGCAAGTACAGTGTATCGGACTGAAGAGGAGATACTGTTCTTGTCAGTTTCTGAAGCAGAGTTGAACTAGATATGATCCGTGTGTGGAGGAAGCACAGTTCTTTTGTTCTAAGCAAGCTCACTGTTTGGACCCCATAGGAAACACAGTAGAGTAGAAGAGTGCTCTTTTCTCAAAAGCAGAGTGTGTTTCATGTAAGGCGAGCTAGCATTTGTTTCCCAGTCCTAAACGGAGTTGAATCACATGAAGTTTCTGGTCCTACGAGCAAGAGTTGTTTTCTGGTAAGGACAGTCACTATTGCGCTCCCTTTGCCATACACAGTGCAAATAGCACTCGTGTCTGTTCCCAGCAAGTACACTGTATCGGACTGAAGAGGAGCTACTGTTCTTGTCAGTTTCCTAAGCAGAGTTGAACTAGATATGGCCCTTGTGTGTAGGAAGCACAGTTCTTTTGTTCTGAGCAAGCTCACTGTTTGGACCCCATAGGAAACACAGTAGAGTAGAAGAGTGCTCTTTTCTCAAAAGCAGAGTGTGTTTCATATAAGGCGAGCTAGTGTTTGTTCCCCAGTCCTAAATGGAGTTGAATCACATGCAGTTTCTGGTGCTACAAGCAAGAGTTGTTTACTGGTAAGGAAAGTCACTATTGCGCTCCCATTGCCATCCACAGTGCAAATAGCACTCTCGTCTGTTTCCAGCAAGTACAGTGTATCGGACTGAAGAGGAGCTACTGTTCTTGTCAGTGTCCTAAGCAGAGTTGAACTACATATGGTCCTTGTGTGTAGGAAGCACAGTTCATTTGTTCTGAGCAAGCTCACTGTTTGGACCCCATAGGAAACACAGTAGAGTAGAAGAGTGCTCTTTTCTCTAAAGCAAAGTGTGTTTCTTGTAAGGCGAGCTAGGGTTTGTTTCCCAGTCCTAAATGGAGGGGAATCACATGCAGTTTCTGGTCCTACGATCAAGAGTTGTTTTATGGTAAGAATAGTCACTATTGCGCTGCCATTGTCATACACAGGACAAATTGCCCTGGCGTCTGTTCCCAGCAAGTACAGTGTATTGGACTGAAGAGGATCTACTGTTCTTGTCAGGTTCCTAAGCAGAATTGAACTAGATATGGCCGTGTGTGTAGGAAGCACAGTTCTTTTGTTCTGAGCAAGCTCACTGTTCTGGCCCTATAGGAAACACAGTAGAGTAGAAGAGTGCTCTTTTCTCAAAAGCAGAGTGTGTTTCTTGTAAGGCGAGCTTGCATTTGTTTCCCAGTCCTAGATGGAGTTGAGTCACATGCAGTTTTTTTGTCCTACGAGCAAAAGTTGTTTTCTTGTATGAAGAGTCACTACTGCGCTCTCATTGCCATACACAGTGCAAATAGCACTCGCGTCTGCTCCCTGCAAGTACAGAGTATTGGACTGAAGAGGAGCTCCTGTTCTTGTCAGTTTCCTAAGCAGAGTTGAACTAGATATGGCCCGTGTGTGTAGGAAGCACAGTTCTTTTGTTCAGAGCAAGCTCACTGTTCGGACCCCATAGAAAACACAGTAGAGTAGAAGAGTGCTCTTTTCTCAAAAGCAGAGTGTGTTTCATATAAGGCGAGCTAGCATTTGTTTCCCAGTTTTAAATGGAGTTGAATAACATGCCTTTTGTTGTCCTACGAGCAAGAGTTGTTTTCTGGTAAGGAAAGTCACTATTGCGCTCCCATTGCCATCCACAGTGCAAATAGCACTCTCGTCTGTTCCCAGCAAGTACAGTGTATCGGACTGAAGAGGAGCTACTGTTCTTGTCAGTGTCCTAAGCAGAGTTGAACTAGTTATGGTCCATGTGTGTAGGAAGCACAGTTCTTTGTTCTGAGCAAGCTCACTTTTTGGACCCCATAGGAAACACAGTAGAGTAGAAGAGTGCTCTTTTCTCAAAAGTAGAGAGTGTTTCTTGTAAGGCGAGCTAGCATTTGTTTCGCAGTCATAAATGGAGTTGAATCACATGCCTTTTGTTGTCCTACGAGCAAGAGTTGTTTTCTGGTAAGGAAAGTCACTATTGCGCTCCCATTGCCACACACAGTGCAAATAGCACTCGCATCTTTTCCCACCAAGTACAGTGTATCAGACTGAAGAGGAGCTACTGTTCTTGTCAGGTTCCTAAGCAGAGTTGAACTAGATATGGCCCATGTGTGTAGGAAGCACAGTTCTTTTGTTCTGAGCAAGCTCACTGTTCGGACCCCATAGGAAACACAGTAGAGTAGAAGAGTTCTCTTTTCTCAAAAGCAGAGTGTGTTTCTTGTAAGGCGAGCTAGAGTTTGTTTCCCAGTCTTAAATGGAGTTGAGTCACATGCAGTTTTTTGTCCTACGAGCAAGAGTTGTTTTCTGGTAAGAAGAGTCACTATTGTGCTTCAATTGCCATACAGAGTGCAAGTAGCACTCGCGTCTGTTCTCAGCAAGTACAGTGTATCGGACTGAAGAGGAGATACTGTTCTTGTCAGTTTCTGAAGCAGAGTTGAACTAGATATGATCCGTGTGTGTAGGAAGCACAGTTCTTTTGTTCTAAGCAAGCTCACTCTTTGGACCCCATAGGAAACACAAAAGAGTAGAAGAGTGCTCTTTTCTCAAAAGCAGAGTGTGTTTCATGTAAGGCGAGCTAGCATTTGTTTCCCAGTCCTAAACGGAGTTGAATCACATGCAGTTTCTGGTCCTACGAGCAAGAGTTGTTTTCTGGTAAGGAAAGTCACTATTGCGCTCCCTTTGCCATACACAGTGCAAAAAGCACTCGCGTCTTTTCCCAGCAAGTACAGTTTATTGGTCTGAAGAGGAGCTACTATTCTTGTCAGTTTCCTAAGCAGAGTTGATCTACATATGGTCCGTGTGTGTAGGAAGCACAGTTCTTATGTTCTGAGCAAGCTCACTGTTCTGGCCCTATAGGAAACACATTAGAGTAGATGAGTGCTGTTTTCTCAAAAGCAGAGTGTGTTTCTTGTAAGGCGAGCTAGCGTTTGTTTCCCAGTCCTAAATGGAGTTGAATCAAATGCAGTTTCTGGTCCTACGAGCAAGAGTTTTTTTCTGGTAAGGAAAGTCACTATTGCACTCCCATTGCCATACACAGTGCAAATAGCACTCGCGTCTGTTCCCAGCAAGGAAAGTGTATCAGAAGGAAGAGGAGCTACTGTTCTTGTCAGTTTCCTAAGCAGAGTTGAACTAGATAGGGCCCGTATCTGTAGGAAGCACAGTTCTTATGTTCTGAGCAAGCTCACTGTTCTGGCCCTATAGGAAACACTGTAGAGTAGAAGAGTGCTCTTTTCTCAAAAGCAGAGTGTGTTTCTTTAAGGCGAGCTAGCGTTTGTTTTCCAGTCCTAAATGGATTTGAATCAAATGCAGTTTCTGGTACTACGAGCACGAGTTGTTTTATGGTAAGAATAGTCACTATTGCGCTGCCATTGCCATACACAGGACAAATAGCACTGGCGTCTGTTCTCAGTAAGTACAGTGTATTGGACTGAAGAGGATCTACTGTTCTTGTCAGGTTCCTAAGCAGAATTGAACTAGATATGGCCGTGTGTGTAGGAAGCACAGTTCTTTTGTTCTGAGCAAGCCCACTGTTCTAGCCCTATAGAAAACACAGTAGAGTAGAAGAGTGCTCTTTTCGCTAAAGCAGAGTGTGTTGATTGTAAGGCGAGCTAGCGTTTGTTTCCCAGTCCTAAATGGAGTTGAGTCTCATGCAGTTTTTGGTCCTATGAGCAAGAGATGTTTTCTGGTAAGAAGAGTCACTATTGTGATCCAAATGCCATACACAGTGCAAATAGCACTCGCGTCTATTCCCAGCAAGTACAGTGTATTGGTCTGAAGAGGAGCTACTGTTCTTGTCAGTTTCCTAAGCAGAGTTGATCTACATATGGTCCGTGTGTGTAGGAAGCACAATTCTTTTGTTCTGAGCAAGCTCACTGTTTGGACCCCCTAGGAAACACAGTAGAGTAGAAGAGTGCTCATTTCTCTAAAGCAGAGTGTGTTTCTTTTAAGGCGAGCTAGCGTTTGTTTCCTATTCCTAAATTGAGTTGAATCACATGCAGTTTCTGGTCCTACAAGCAAGATTTGTTTTCTGGTAAGGAAAGTCATTATTGTGCTCCCATTGCCATACAGTGCAAATAGCACTCCCGTCTGTTCCCAGCAAGTACAGTGTATCGGAAGGAAGAGGAGCTACTGTTCTTGTCAGTTTCCTTAGCAGAGTTGAACTAGATATGGCCCGTGTGTGTAGGAAGCACAGTTCTTATGTTCTGAGCAAGCTCACTGTTCTGGCCCTATAAGAAACACAGTAGAGTAGAAGAGTGCTCTTTTCTCAAAAGCAGAGTGTATTTCTTGTAAGGCGAGCTAGCGTTTGTTTCCCAGTCCTAAATGGAGTTGATTCAAATGCAGTTTCTGGTACTACGAGCACGAGTTGTTTTATGATAAGTATAGTCACTATTGCGCTACCATTGCCACAGGACAAAGAGCACTGGCGTCTGTTCCCAGCAAGTACAGTGCATCGGACTGAAGAGGAGCTACTGTTCTTGTCAGTTTCCTAAGCAGAGTTGAACTAGATATGGCCCGTGTGTGTAGGAAGACAGTTCTTATGTTCTGAGCAAGCTCACTGTTCTGGCCCTATAGGAACACAGTAGAGTAGATGAGTGCTCTTTTCTCTAAAGAAGAGTGTGTTTCTTGGAAGGCGAGCTAGCATTTGTTTCCTAGCTCTAAATGGAGTTGAATCACGTGCAGTTTCTGGTCCTACGAACAAGAGTTGTTTTGTGGTAAGGAAAGTCACTATTGCTCTCCCATTGCCATTCACAGTGCAAATAGCACTCGCGTCTGTTCCCAGCAAGTACAGTGTATTGGACTGAATATGTGCTACTGTTCTTGTCAGTTTCTTAAGCACAGTTGAACTATATACGATCCGTGTGTGTAGGAAGCACAGTTCTTTTGTTCTGAGCAAGCTCACTGTTTGGACCCCATAGGAAACACAGTAGAGTAGAAGAGTGCTATTTTCTCTAAAGCAGAGTGTGTTTCTTGTAAGGCGAGCTAGCGTTTGTTTCCTAGTCCTAAATGGAGTTGAATCACATGCAGTTTCTGGTCCTACGATCAAGAGTTGTTTTCTGGTAAGGAAAGTCACTATTGCACTCCCATTGCCATACACAGTGCAAATAGCCCTCCCGTCTGTTCCCAGCAAGTACAGTGTATTGGACTAAAGAGGAGCTACTGTTCTTCTCAGTTTCCTAAGCAGAGTTGAACTACATATGGTCCTTGTGTGTAGGAAGCACAGTTCTTTTGTTCTGAGCAAACTCACTGTTTGGACCCCATAGGAAACACAGTAGAGTAGAAGAGTGCTCTTTTCTCTAAAGCAAAGTGTGTTTCTTGTAAGGCGAGCTAGCGTTTGTTTCCCAGTCCTAAATGGAGGGGAATCACATGCAGTTTCTGGTCCTACGATCAAGAGTTGTTTTATGGTAAGAATAGTCACTATTGCGCTGCCATTGCCATACACAGGACAAATTGCACTGGCGTCTGTTCCCAGCAAGTACAGTGTATTGGACTGAAGAGGATCTACTGTTCTTGTCAGGTTCCTAAGCAGAATTGAACTAGATATGGCCGTGTGTGTAGGAAGCACAGTTCTTTTGTTCTGAGCAAGCTCACTGTTCTGGCCCTATAGGAAACACAGTAGAGTAGAAGAGTGCTCTTTTCTCAAAAGCAGAGTGTGTTTCTTGTAAGGCGAGCTTGCGTTTGTTTCCCAGTCCTAGATGGAGTTGAGTCACATGCAGTTTTTTTGTCCTACGAGCAAAAGTTGTTTTCTTGTATGAAGAGTCACTACTGCGCTCTCATTGCCATACACAGTGCAAATAGCACTCGCGTCTGCTCCCTGCAAGTACAGAGTATTGGACTGAAGAGGAGCTCCTGTTCTTGTCAGTTTCCTAAGCAGAGTTGAACTAGATATGGCCCGTGTGTGTAGGAAGCACAGTTCTTTTGTTCAGAGCAAGCTCACTGTTCGGACCCCATAGAAAACACAGTAGAGTAGAAGAGTGCTCTTTTCTCAAAAGCAGAGTGTGTTTCATATAAGGCGAGCTAGCATTTGTTTCCCAGTCCTAAATGGAGTTGAATCACATGCCTTTTGTTGTCCTACGAGCAAGAGTTGTTTTCTGGTAAGGAAAGTCACTATTGCGCTCCCATTGCCATCCACAGTGCCAATAGCACTCTCGTCTGTTCCCAGCAAGTACAGTGTATCGGACTGAAGAGGAGCTACTGTTCTTGTCAGTGTCCTAAGCAGAGTTGAACTAGTTATGGTCCATGTGTGTAGGAAGCACAGTTCTTTGTTCTGAGCAAGCTCACTTTTTGGACCCCATAGGAAACACAGTAGAGTAGAAGAGTGCTCTTTTCTCAAAAGTAGAGAGTGTTTCTTGTAAGGCGAGCTAGCATTTGTTTCCCAGTCCTAAACGGAGTTGATCACATGCAGTTTCTGGTCCTAAGAGCAAGAGTTGTTTTCTGGTAAGGAAAGTCACTATTGTGCTCCCTTTGCCATACACAGTGCAAATAGCACTCGCGTCTGTTCCCAGCAAGTACACTGTATCGGACTGAAGAGGAGCTACTGTTCTTGTCAGTTTCCTAAGCAGAGTTGAACTAGATATGGCCCTTGTGTAGGAAGCACAGTTCATTTGTTCTGAGCAAGCTCACTGTTCTGGCCCTATAGGAAACACAGTAGAGTAGAAGAGTGCTCTTTTCTCAAAAGCAGAGTGTGTTTCTTGTAAGGCGAGCTAGAGTTTGTTTCCCAGTCTTAAATGGAGTTGAGTCACATGCAGTTTTTTGTCCTACGAGCAAGAGTTGTTTTCTGGTAAGAAGAGTCACTATTGTGCTTCAATTGCCATACACAGTGCAAGTAGCACTCACGTCTGTTCTCAGCAAGTACAGTGTATCGGACTGAAGAGGAGCTACTGTTCTTGTCAGTTTCTGAAGCAGAGTTGAACTAGATATGATCCGTGTGTGTAGGAAGCACAGTTCTTTTGTTCTAAGCAAGCTCACTGTTTGGACCCCATAGGAAACACAGTAGAGTAGAAGAGTGCTCTTTTCTCAAAAGCAGAGTGTGTTTCATGTAAGGCGAGCTAGCATTTGTTTTCCAGTCCTAAACGGAGTTGAATCACATGAAGTTTCTGGTCCTACGAGCAAGAGTTGTTTTCTGGTAAGGAAAGTCACTATTGCGCTCCCTTTGCCTTACATAGTGCAAATAGCACTCGTGTCTGTTCCCAGCAAGTACACTGTATCGGACTGAAGAGGAGCTACTGTTCTTGTCAGTTTCCTAAGCAGAGTTGAACTAGATATGGCCCTTGTGTGTAGGAAGCACATTTCTTTTGTTCTGAGCAAGCTCACTGTTCTGGCCCTATAGGAAACACAGTAGAGTAGAAGAGGGCTCTTTTCTCTAAAGCAGAGTGTGTTTCTTGTAAGGCGAGCTCGCGTTTGTTTCCCAGTCCTAAATGGAGTTGATCACATGCAGTTTCTGGTCCTACGAGCAAGAGTTGTTTTCTGGTAAGGAAAGTCACTATTGCGCTCACATTGTCATACACAGTGCAAATAGCACTCGCGTCTGTTCCCAGCAAGTACAGTGTATCGGACTGAAGAGGAGCTACTGTTCTTGTCAGTGTCCTAAGCAGAGTTGAACTAGTTATGGTCCATGTGTGTAGGAAGCACTGTTTTTGTTCTGAGCAAGCTCACTTTTTTGACCCCATAGGAAACACAGTAGAGTAGAAGAGTGCTCTTTTCTCAAAAGTAGAGAGTGTTTCTCGTAAGGCGAGCTAGCATTTGTTTCCCAGTCATAAATGGAGTTGAATCACATGCAGTTTGTGGTCCTACGAGCAAGAGTTGTTTTCTGGTAAGGAAAGTCACTATTGCGCTCCCATTTCCACACACAGTGCAAATAGCACTCGCATCTGTTCCCACCAAGTACAGTGTATAAGACTGAAGAGGAGCTACTGTTCTTGTCAGTGTCCTAAGCAGAGTTGAACTAGTTATGGTCCATGTGTGTAGGAAGCACTGTTTTTGTTCTGAGCAAGCTCACTTTTTTGACCCCATAGGAAACACAGTAGAGTAGAAGAGTGCTCTTTTCTCAAAAGTAGAGAGTGTTTCTCGTAAGGCGAGCTAGCATTTGTTTCCCAGTCATAAATGGAGTTGAATCACATGCAGTTTGTGGTCCTACGAGCAAGAATTGTTTTCTGGTAAGGAAAGTCATTATTGCGCTCCCATAGCCACACACAGTGCAAATAGCACTCGCATCTGTTCCCACCAAGTACAGTGTATAAGACTGAAGAGGAGCTACTGTTCTTGTCAGTTTCCTAAGCAGAGTTGAACTAGATATGGCCCATGTGTGTAGGAAGCACAGTTCTTTTGTTCTGAGCAAGCTCACTGTTCGGACCCCATAGGAAACACAGTAGAGTAGAAGAGTGCTCTTATCTCAAAAGCAGAGTGTGTTTCATGTAAGGCGAGCTAGCATTTGTTTCCCAGTCCTAAACGGAGTTGAATCACATGCAGTTTTTTGTCCTACGAGCAAGAGTTGTTTTCTGGTAAGAAGAGTCACTATTGTGCTCCAATTGCCATACACAGTGCAAGTAGCACTCGCGTCTGTTCTCAGCAAGTACAGTGTATCGGACTGAAGAGGAGCTACTGTTCTTGTCAGTTTCCTAAGCAGAGTTGAACTAGATATGATCCGTGTGTAGGAAGCACAGTTCTTTTGTTCTGAGCAAGCTCACTCTTTGGACCCCATAGGAAACACAGTAGAGTAGAAGAGTGCTCTTTTCTCTAAAGCAGAGTGTGTTTCTTGTAAGGCGAGCTAGCGTTTGTTTCCCAGTCCTAAATGGAGTTGAATCCCATGCAGTTTCTGGTACTACGAGCAAGAGTTGTTTTCTGGTAAGAAGAGTCACTATTGCGCTGCCATTGCCATACACAGGACAAATAGCACTGTCGTCTGTTAGCAGCAAGTACAGTGTATTGGACTGAAGAGGATCTACTGTTATTGTCAAGTTCCTAATCAGAATTGAACTAGATATGGCCGTGTGTAGGAAGCACAGTTTTTTTGTTCTGAGCAAGCTCACTGTTTGGACCCCATAGGAAACACAGTAGAGTAGAAGAGTGCTCTTTTCTCAAAAGCAGAGTGTGTTTCATGTAAGGGTAGCCAGTGTTTGTTTCCCAGTCCTAAATTGAGTTGAATCACATGCAGTTTGTGGTCCTACGAGCAAGAGTTGTTTTCTGGAAAGGAAAGTCACTATTGCGCTCTCATTGCAATACACAGGACAAATAGCACTGGCGTCTGTTCCCAGCAAGTACAGTGTATCGGACTGAAGAGGAGCTACTGTTTTTTTTTAGTTTCCTAAGTAGAATTGAACTAGATATGGCCCGTGTGTGTAGGAAGCACAGTTCTTATGTTCTGAGCAAGCTCACTGTTCTGGCCCTATAGGAAACACTGTAGAGTAGAAGAGTGCTCTATTCTCTAAAGCATAGTGTGTTTCTTGTAAGGCGAGCTAGCGTTTGTTTCCTAGTCCTAAATGGAGTTGAATCACATGCAGTTTCTGGTCCTACGAACAAGAGGTGTTTTCTGGTAAGGAAAGTCACTATTGTGCTCCCATTGCCATACACAGTGCAAATAGCACTCGCGTCTGTTCCCAGCAAGTACAGTGTATTGGACTGAATAGGTGCTACTGTTCTTGTCAGTTTCCTAAGCAGACTTGAACTAGATATGGCCGTGTGTGTAGGAAGCACAGTTTTTTTGTTCTGAGCAAGCTCACTGTTCGGACCCCATAGGATACACAGTAGAGTAGAAGAGTGCTCTTTTCTCAAAAGCAGAGTGTGTTTCTTGTAAGGCAAGCTAGCGTTTGTTTCCCAGTCTTAAATGGAGTTGAGTCACATGCAGTTTTTTGTCCTACGAGCAAGAGTTGTTTTCTGGTAAGAAGAGTCACTATTGTGCTTCAATTGCCATACACAGTGCAAGTAGCACTCGCGTCTGTTCTCAGCAAGTACAGTGTATCGGACTGAAGAGGAGCTACTGTTCTTGTCAGTTTCTGAAGCAGAGTTGAACTAGATATGATCCGTGTGTGGAGGAAGCACAGTTCTTTTGTTCTAAGCAAGCTCACTGTTTGGACCCCATAGGAAACACAGTAGAGTAGAAGAGTGCTCTTTTCTCAAAAGCAGAGTGTGTTTATTGTAAGGCGAGCTAGCCTTTGTTTCCCAGTCCTAAACGGAGTTGAATCACATGAAGTTTCTGGTCCTACGAGCAAGAGTTGTTTTCTGGTAAGGAAAGTCACTATTGCGCTCCCTTTGCCATACACAGTGCAAATAGCACTCGTGTCTGTTCCCAGCAAGTACACTGTATCGGACTGAAGAGGAGCTACTGTTCTTGTCAGTTTCCTAAGCAGAGTTGAACTAGATATGGCCCTTGTGTGTAGGAAGCACAGTTCTTTTGTTCTGAGCAAGCTCACTGTTTGGACCCCACAGGAAACACAGTAGAGTAGAAGAGTGCTCTTTTCTCAAAAGCAGAGTGTGTTTCATATAAGGCGAGCTAGTGTTTGTTTCCCAGTCCTAAATGGAGTTGAATCACATGCAGTTTCTGGTGCTACGAGCAAGAGTTGTTTACTGGTAAGGAAAGTCACTATTGCGCTCCCATTGCCATCCACAGTGCAAATAGCACTCTCGTCTGTTTCCAGCAAGTACAGTGTATCGGACTGAAGAGGAGCTACTGTTCTTGTCAGTGTCCTAAGCAGAGTTGAACTAGTTATGGTCCATGTGTATAGGAAGCACAGTTCTTGTTCCGAGCAAGCTCACTTTTTGGACCCCATAGGAAACACAGTAGAGTAGAAGAGTGCTCTTTTCTAAAAAGCAGAGTGTGTTTCTTGTAAGGCGAGCTAGCGTTTGTTTCCCAGTACTAAATGGAGTTGAATCACATGCAGTTTCTGGTACTACGAGCAAGAGTTGTTTTCTGGTAAGGAAAGTCACTATTGCACTCCCATTGCCATACACAGTGCAAATAGCCCTCCCGTCTGTTCCCAGCAAGTACAGTGTATTGGACTAAAGAGGAGCTACTGTTCTTCTCAGTTTCCTAAGCAGAGTTGAACTACATATGGTCCTTGTGTGTAGGAAGCACAGTTCTTTTGTTCTGAGCAAACTCACTGTTTGGACCCCATAGGAAACACAGTAGAGTAGAAGAGTGCTCTTTTCTCTAAAGCAAAGTGTGTTTCTTGTAAGGCGAGCTAGCGTTTGTTTCCCAGTCCTAAATGGAGGGGAATCACATGCAGTTTCTGGTCCTACGATCAAGAGTTGTTTTATGGTAAGAATAGTCACTATTGCGCTGCCATTGCCATACACAGGACAAATTGCACTGGCGTCTGTTCCCAGCAAGTACAGTGTATTGGACTGAAGAGGATCTACTGTTCTTGTCAGGTTCCTAAGCAGAATTGAACTAGATATGGCCGTGTGTGTAGGAAGCACAGTTCTTTTGTTCTGAGCAAGCTCACTGTTCTGGCCCTATAGGAAACACAGTAGAGTAGAAGAGTGCTCTTTTCTCAAAAGCAGAGTGTGTTTCTTGTAAGGCGAGCTTGCGTTTGTTTCCCAGTCCTAGATGGAGTTGAGTCACATGCAGTTTTTTTGTCCTACGAGCAAAAGTTGTTTTCTTGTATGAAGAGTCACTACTGCGCTCTCATTGCCATACACAGTGCAAATAGCACTCGCGTCTGCTCCCTGCAAGTACAGAGTATTGGACTGAAGAGGAGCTCCTGTTCTTGTCAGTTTCCTAAGCAGAGTTGAACTAGATATGGCCCGTGTGTGTAGGAAGCACAGTTCTTTTGTTCAGAGCAAGCTCACTGTTCGGACCCCATAGAAAACACAGTAGAGTAGAAGAGTGCTCTTTTCTCAAAAGCAGAGTGTGTTTCATATAAGGCGAGCTAGCATTTGTTTCCCAGTCCTAAATGGAGTTGAATCACATGCCTTTTGTTGTCCTACGAGCAAGAGTTGTTTTCTGGTAAGGAAAGTCACTATTGCGCTCCCATTGCCATCCACAGTGCCAATAGCACTCTCGTCTGTTCCCAGCAAGTACAGTGTATCGGACTGAAGAGGAGCTACTGTTCTTGTCAGTGTCCTAAACAGAGTTGAACTAGTTATGGTCCATGTGTGTAGGAAGCACAGTTCTTTGTTCTGAGCAAGCTCACTTTTTGGACCCCATAGGAAACACAGTAGAGTAGAAGAGTGCTCTTTTCTCAAAAGTAGAGAGTGTTTCTTGTAAGGCGAGCTAGCATTTGTTTCCCAGTCCTAAACGGAGTTGATCACATGCAGTTTCTGGTCCTAAGAGCAAGAGTTGTTTTCTGGTAAGGAAAGTCACTATTGTGCTCCCTTTGCCATACACAGTGCAAATAGCACTCGCGTCTGTTCCGAGCAAGTACACTGTATCGGACTGAAGAGGAGCTACTGTTCTTGTCAGTTTCCTAAGCAGAGTTGAACTAGATATGGCCCTTGTGTGTAGGAAGCACAGTTCATTTGTTCTGAGCAAGCTCACTGTTCTGGCCCTATAGGAAACACAGTAGAGTAGAAGAGTGCTCTTTTCTCAAAAGCAGAGTGTGTTTCTTGTAAGGCGAGCTAGAGTTTGTTTCCCAGTCTTAAATGGAGTTGAGTCACATGCAGTTTTTTGTCCTACGAGCAAGAGTTGTTTTCTGGTAAGAAGAGTCACTATTGTGCTTCAATTGCCATACACAGTGCAAGTAGCACTCGCGTCTGTTCTCAGCAAGTACAGTGTATCGGACTGAAGAGGAGCTACTGTTCTTGTCAGTTTCTGAAGCAGAGTTGAACTAGATATGATCCGTGTGTGTAGGAAGCACAGTTCTTTTGTTCTAAGCAAGCTCACTGTTTGGACCCCATAGGAAACACAGTAGAGTAGAAGAGTGCTCTTTTCTCAAAAGCAGAGTGTGTTTCATGTAAGGCGAGCTAGCATTTGTTTTCCAGTCCTAAACGGAGTTGAATCACATGAAGTTTCTGGTCCTACGAGCAAGAGTTGTTTTCTGGTAAGGAAAGTCACTATTGCGCTCCCTTTGCCTTACATAGTGCAAATAGCACTCGTGTCTGTTCCCAGCAAGTACACTGTATCGGACTGAAGAGGAGCTACTGTTCTTGTCAGTTTCCTAAGCAGAGTTGAACTAGATATGGCCCTTGTGTGTAGGAAGCACATTTCTTTTGTTCTGAGCAAGCTCACTGTTCTGGCCCTATAGGAAACACAGTAGAGTAGAAGAGGGCTCTTTTCTCTAAAGCAGAGTGTGTTTCTTGTAAGGCGAGCTCGCGTTTGTTTCCCAGTCCTAAATGGAGTTGATCACATGCAGTTTCTGGTCCTACGAGCAAGAGTTGTTTTCTGGTAAGGAAAGTCACTATTGCGCTCACATTGTCATCCACAGTGCAAATAGCACTCGCGTCTGTTCCCAGCAAGTACAGTGTATCGGACTGAAGAGGAGCTACTGTTCTTGTCAGTGTCCTAAGCAGAGTTGAACTAGTTATGGTCCATGTGTGTAGGAAGCACTGTTTTTGTTCTGAGCAAGCTCACTTTTTTGACCCCATAGGAAACACAGTAGAGTAGAAGAGTGCTCTTTTCTCAAAAGTAGAGAGTGTTTCTCGTAAGGCGAGCTAGCATTTGTTTCCCAGTCATAAATGGAGTTGAATCACATGCAGTTTGTGGTCCTACGAGCAAGAGTTGTTTTCTGGTAAGGAAAGTCACTATTGCGCTCCCATTTCCACACACAGTGCAAATAGCACTCGCATCTGTTCCCACCAAGTACAGTGTATAAGACTGAAGAGGAGCTACTGTTCTTGTCAGTGTCCTAAGCAGATTTGAAATAGTTATGGTCCATGTGTGTAGGAAGCACTGTTTTTGTTCTGAGCAAGCTCACTTTTTTGACCCCATAGGAAACACAGTAGAGTAGAAGAGTGCTCTTTTCTCAAAAGTAGAGAGTGTTTCTCGTAAGGCGAGCTAGCATTTGTTTCCCAGTCATAAATGGAGTTGAATCACATGTAGTTTGTGGTCCTATGAGCAAGAATTGTTTTCTGGTAAGGAAAGTCATTATTGCGCTCCCATTGCCACACACAGTGCAAATAGCACTCGCATCTGTTCCCACCAAGTACAGTGTATAAGACTGAAGAGGAGCTACTGTTCTTGTCAGTTTCCTAAGCAGAGTTTAACTAGATATGGCCCATATGTGTAGGAAGCACAGTTCTTTTGTTCTGAGCAAGCTCACTGTTCGGACCCCATAGGAAACACAGTAGAGTAGAAGAGTGCTCTTTTCTCAAAAGCAGAGTGTGTTTCATGTAAGGCGAGCTAGCATTTGTTTCCCAGTCCTAAACGGAGTTGAATCACATGCAGTTTTTTGTCCTACGAGCAAGAGTTGTTTTCTGGTAAGAAGAGTCACTATTGTGCTCCAATTGCCATACACAGTGCAAGTAGCACTCGCGTCTGTTCTCAGCAAGTACAGTGTATCGGACTGAAGAGGAGCTACTGTTCTTGTCAGTTTCCTAAGCAGAGTTGAACTAGATATGATCCGTGTGTAGGAAGCACAGTTCTTTTGTTCTGAGCAAGCTCACTCTTTGGACCCCATAGGAAACACAGTAGAGTAGAAGAGTGCTCTTTTCTCTAAAGCAGAGTGTGTTTCTTGTAAGGCGAGCTAGCGTTTGTTTCCCAGTCCTAAATGGAGTTGAATCCCATGCAGTTTCTGGTACTACGAGCAAGAGTTGTTTTCTGGTAAGAAGAGTCACTATTGCGCTGCCATTGCCATACACAGGACAAATAGCACTGTCGTCTGTTAGCAGCAAGTACAGTGTATTGGACTGAAGAGGATCTACTGTTATTGTCAAGTTCCTAATCAGAATTGAACTAGATATGGCCGTGTGTAGGAAGCACAGTTTTTTTGTTCTGAGCAAGCTCACTGTTTGGACCCCATAGGAAACACAGTAGAGTAGAAGAGTGCTCTTTTCTCAAAAGCAGAGTGTGTTTCATGTAAGGGTAGCCAGTGTTTGTTTCCCAGTCCTAAATTGAGTTGAATCACATGCAGTTGGTGGTCCTACGAGCAAGAGTTGTTTTCTGGTAAGGAAAGTCACTATTGCGCTCTCATTGCAATACACAGGACAAATAGCACTGGCGTCTGTTCCCAGCAAGTACAGTGTATCAGACTGAAGAGGAGCTACTGTTTTTTTTAGTTTCCTAAGTAGAGTTGAACTAGATATGGCCCGTGTGTGTAGGAAGCACAGTTCTTATGTTCTGAGCAAGCTCACTGTTCTGGCCCTATAGGAAACATTGTAGAGTAGAAGAGTGCTCTTTTCTCTAAAGCAGAGTGTGTTTCTTGTAAGGCGAGCTAGCGTTTGTTTCCTAGTCCTAAATGGAGTTGAATCACATGCAGTTTCTGGTCCTACGAACAAGAGGTGTTTTCTGGTAAGGAAAGTCACTATTGTGCTCCCATTGCCATACACAGTGCAAATAGCACTCGCGTCTGTTCCCAGCAAGTACAGTGTATTGGACTGAATAGGTGCTACTGTTCTTGTCAGTTTCCTAAGCAGACTTGAACTAGATATGGCCGTGTGTGTAGGAAGCACAGTTTTTTTGTTCTGAGCAAGCTCACTGTTCGGACCCCATAGGATACACAGTAGAGTAGAAGAGTGCTCTGTTCTCAAAAGCAGAGTGTGTTTCTTGTAAGGCAAGCTAGCGTTTGTTTCCCAGTTTTAAATGGAGTTGAGTCACATGCAGTTTTTTGTCCTACGAGCAAGAGTTGTTTTCTGGTAAGAAGAGTCACTATTGTGCTTCAATTGCCATACACAGTGCAAGTAGCACTCGCGTCTGTTCTCAGCAAGTACAGTGTATCGGACTGAAGAGGAGATACTGTTCTTGTCAGTTTCTGAAGCAGAGTTGAACTAGATATGATCCGTGTGTGGAGGAAGCACAGTTCTTTTGTTCTAAGCAAGCTCACTGTTTGGACCCCATAGGAAACACAGTAGAGTAGAAGAGTGCTCTTTTCTCAAAAGCAGAGTGTGTTTCATGTAAGGCGAGCTAGCATTTGTTTCCCAGTCCTAAACGGAGTTGAATCACATGAAGTTTCTGGTCCTACGAGCAAGAGTTGTTTTCTGGTAAGGACAGTCACTATTGCGCTCCCTTTGCCATACACAGTGCAAATAGCACTCGTGTCTGTTCCCAGCAAGTACACTGTATCGGACTGAAGAGGAGCTACTGTTCTTGTCAGTTTCCTAAGCAGAGTTGAACTAGATATGGCCCTTGTGTGTAGGAAGCACAGTTCTTTTGTTCTGAGCAAGCTCACTGTTTGGACCCCATAGGAAACACAGTAGAGTAGAAGAGTGCTCTTTTCTCAAAAGCAGAGTGTGTTTCATATAAGGCGAGCTAGTGTTTGTTCCCCAGTCCTAAATGGAGTTGAATCACATGCAGTTTCTGGTGCTACAAGCAAGAGTTGTTTACTGGTAAGGAAAGTCACTATTGCGCTCCCATTGCCATCCACAGTGCAAATAGCACTCTCGTCTGTTTCCAGCAAGTACAGTGTATCGGACTGAAGAGGAGCTACTGTTCTTGTCAGTGTCCTAAGCAGAGTTGAACTACATATGGTCCTTGTGTGTAGGAAGCACAGTTCATTTGTTCTGAGCAAGCTCACTGTTTGGACCCCATAGGAAACACAGTAGAGTAGAAGAGTGCTCTTTTCTCTAAAGCAAAGTGTGTTTCTTGTAAGGCGAGCTAGGGTTTGTTTCCCAGTCCTAAATGGAGGGGAATCACATGCAGTTTCTGGTCCTACGATCAAGAGTTGTTTTATGGTAAGAATAGTCACTATTGCGCTGCCATTGTCATACACAGGACAAATTGCACTGGCGTCTGTTCCCAGCAAGTACAGTGTATTGGACTGAAGAGGATCTACTGTTCTTGTCAGGTTCCTAAGCAGAATTGAACTAGATATGGCCGTGTGTGTAGGAAGCACAGTTCTTTTGTTCTGAGCAAGCTCACTGTTCTGGCCCTATAGGAAACACAGTAGAGTAGAAGAGTGCTCTTTTCTCAAAAGCAGAGTGTGTTTCTTGTAAGGCGAGCTTGCATTTGTTTCCCAGTCCTAGATGGAGTTGAGTCACATGCAGTTTTTTTGTCCTACGAGCAAAAGTTGTTTTCTTGTATGAAGAGTCACTACTGCGCTCTCATTGCCATACACAGTGCAAATAGCACTCGCGTCTGCTCCCTGCAAGTACAGAGTATTGGACTGAAGAGGAGCTCCTGTTCTTGTCAGTTTCCTAAGCAGAGTTGAACTAGATATGGCCCGTGTGTGTAGGAAGCACAGTTCTTTTGTTCAGAGCAAGCTCACTGTTCGGACCCCATAGAAAACACAGTAGAGTAGAAGAGTGCTCTTTTCTCAAAAGCAGAGTGTGTTTCATATAAGGCGAGCTAGCATTTGTTTCCCAGTTTTAAATGGAGTTGAATAACATGCCTTTTGTTGTCCTACGAGCAAGAGTTGTTTTCTGGTAAGGAAAGTCACTATTGCGCTCCCATTGCCATCCACAGTGCAAATAGCACTCTCGTCTGTTCCCAGCAAGTACAGTGTATCGGACTGAAGAGGAGCTACTGTTCTTGTCAGTGTCCTAAGCAGAGTTGAACTAGTTATGGTCCATGTGTGTAGGAAGCACAGTTCTTTGTTCTGAGCAAGCTCACTTTTTGGACCCCATAGGAAACACAGTAGAGTAGAAGAGTGCTCTTTTCTCAAAAGTAGAGAGTGTTTCTTGTAAGGCGAGCTAGCATTTGTTTCGCAGTCATAAATGGAGTTGAATCACATGCCTTTTGTTGTCCTACGAGCAAGAGTTGTTTTCTGGTAAGGAAAGTCACTATTGCGCTCCCATTGCCACACACAGTGCAAATAGCACTCGCATCTTTTCCCACCAAGTACAGTGTATCAGACTGAAGAGGAGCTACTGTTCTTGTCAGGTTCCTAAGCAGAGTTGAACTAGATATGGCCCATGTGTGTAGGAAGCACAGTTCTTTTGTTCTGAGCAAGCTCACTGTTCGGACCCCATAGGAAACACAGTAGAGTAGAAGAGTTCTCTTTTCTCAAAAGCAGAGTGTGTTTCTTGTAAGGCGAGCTAGAGTTTGTTTCCCAGTCTTAAATGGAGTTGAGTCACATGCAGTTTTTTGTCCTACGAGCAAGAGTTGTTTTCTGGTAAGAAGAGTCACTATTGTGCTTCAATTGCCATACAGAGTGCAAGTAGCACTCGCGTCTGTTCTCAGCAAGTACAGTGTATCGGACTGAAGAGGAGATACTGTTCTTGTCAGTTTCTGAAGCAGAGTTGAACTAGATATGATCCGTGTGTGTAGGAAGCACAGTTCTTTTGTTCTAAGCAAGCTCACTCTTTGGACCCCATAGGAAACACAAAAGAGTAGAAGAGTGCTCTTTTCTCAAAAGCAGAGTGTGTTTCATGTAAGGCGAGCTAGCATTTGTTTCCCAGTCCTAAACGGAGTTGAATCACATGCAGTTTCTGGTCCTACGAGCAAGAGTTGTTTTCTGGTAAGGAAAGTCACTATTGCGCTCCCTTTGCCATACACAGTGCAAAAAGCACTCGCGTCTTTTCCCAGCAAGTACAGTTTATTGGTCTGAAGAGGAGCTACTATTCTTGTCAGTTTCCTAAGCAGAGTTGATCTACATATGGTCCGTGTGTGTAGGAAGCACAGTTCTTATGTTCTGAGCAAGCTCACTGTTCTGGCCCTATAGGAAACACATTAGAGTAGATGAGTGCTGTTTTCTCAAAAGCAGAGTGTGTTTCTTGTAAGGCGAGCTAGCGTTTGTTTCCCAGTCCTAAATGGAGTTGAATCAAATGCAGTTTCTGGTCCTACGAGCAAGAGTTTTTTTCTGGTAAGGAAAGTCACTATTGCACTCCCATTGCCATACACAGTGCAAATAGCACTCGCGTCTGTTCCCAGCAAGGAAAGTGTATCAGAAGGAAGAGGAGCTACTGTTCTTGTCAGTTTCCTAAGCAGAGTTGAACTAGATAGGGCCCGTATCTGTAGGAAGCACAGTTCTTATGTTCTGAGCAAGCTCACTGTTCTGGCCCTATAGGAAACACTGTAGAGTAGAAGAGTGCTCTTTTCTCAAAAGCAGAGTGTGTTTCTTTAAGGCGAGCTAGCGTTTGTTTTCCAGTCCTAAATGGATTTGAATCAAATGCAGTTTCTGGTACTACGAGCACGAGTTGTTTTATAGTAAGAATAGTCACTATTGCGCTGCCATTGCCATACACAGGACAAATAGCACTGGCGTCTGTTCTCAGTAAGTACAGTGTATTGGACTGAAGAGGATCTACTGTTCTTGTCAGGTTCCTAAGCAGAATTGAACTAGATATGGCCGTGTGTGTAGGAAGCACAGTTCTTTTGTTCTGAGCAAGCCCACTGTTCTAGCCCTATAGAAAACACAGTAGAGTAGAAGAGTGCTCTTTTCGCTAAAGCAGAGTGTGTTGATTGTAAGGCGAGCTAGCGTTTGTTTCCCAGTCCTAAATGGAGTTGAGTCTCATGCAGTTTTTGGTCCTATGAGCAAGAGATGTTTTCTGGTAAGAAGAGTCACTATTGTGATCCAAATGCCATACACAGTGCAAATAGCACTCGCGTCTATTCCCAGCAAGTACAGTGTATTGGTCTGAAGAGGAGCTACTGTTCTTGTCAGTTTCCTAAGCAGAGTTGATCTACATATGGTCCGTGTGTGTAGGAAGCACAATTCTTTTGTTCTGAGCAAGCTCACTGTTTGGACCCCCTAGGAAACACAGTAGAGTAGAAGAGTGCTCATTTCTCTAAAGCAGAGTGTGTTTCTTTTAAGGCGAGCTAGCGTTTGTTTCCTATTCCTAAATTGAGTTGAATCACATGCAGTTTCTGGTCCTACAAGCAAGATTTGTTTTCTGGTAAGGAAAGTCATTATTGTGCTCCCATTGCCATACAGTGCAAATAGCACTCCCGTCTGTTCCCAGCAAGTACAGTGTATCGGAAGGAAGAGGAGCTACTGTTCTTGTCAGTTTCCTTAGCAGAGTTGAACTAGATATGGCCCGTGTGTGTAGGAAGCACAGTTCTTATGTTCTGAGCAAGCTCACTGTTCTGGCCCTATAAGAAACACAGTAGAGTAGAAGAGTGCTCTTTTCTCAAAAGCAGAGTGTATTTCTTGTAAGGCGAGCTAGCGTTTGTTTCCCAGTCCTAAATGGAGTTGATTCAAATGCAGTTTCTGGTACTACGAGCACGAGTTGTTTTATGATAAGTATAGTCACTATTGCGCTACCATTGCCACAGGACAAAGAGCACTGGCGTCTGTTCCCAGCAAGTACAGTGCATCGGACTGAAGAGGAGCTACTGTTCTTGTCAGTTTCCTAAGCAGAGTTGAACTAGATATGGCCCGTGTGTGTAGGAAGACAGTTCTTATGTTCTGAGCAAGCTCACTGTTCTGGCCCTATAGGAACACAGTAGAGTAGATGAGTGCTCTTTTCTCTAAAGAAGAGTGTGTTTCTTGGAAGGCGAGCTAGCATTTGTTTCCTAGCTCTAAATGGAGTTGAATCACGTGCAGTTTCTGGTCCTACGAACAAGAGTTGTTTTGTGGTAAGGAAAGTCACTATTGCTCTCCCATTGCCATTCACAGTGCAAATAGCACTCGCGTCTGTTCCCAGCAAGTACAGTGTATTGGACTGAATATGTGCTACTGTTCTTGTCAGTTTCTTAAGCACAGTTGAACTATATACGATCCGTGTGTGTAGGAAGCACAGTTCTTTTGTTCTGAGCAAGCTCACTGTTTGGACCCCATAGGAAACACAGTAGAGTAGAAGAGTGCTCTTTTGTCTAAAGCAGAGTGTTTTCTTGTAAGGCGAGCTAGCATTTGTTTCCCAGTCCTAAACGGAGTTGAATCACATGCAGTTTTTTGTCCTACGAGCAAGAGTTGTTTTCTGGTAAGAAGAGTCACTATTGTGCTCCAATTGCCATACACAGTGCAAGTAGCACTCGCGTCTGTTCTCAGCAAGTACAGTGTATCGGACTGAAGAGGAGCTACTGTTCTTGTCAGTTTCCTAAGCAGAGTTGAACTAGATATGATCCGTGTGTAGGAAGCACAGTTCTTTTGTTCTGAGCAAGCTCACTGTTCGGACCCCATAGGAAACACAGTAGAGTAGAAGAGTGCTCTTATCTCAAAAGCAGAGTGTGTTTCATGTAAGGCGAGCTAGCATTTGTTTCCCAGTCCTAAACGGAGTTGAATCACATGCAGTTTTTTGTCCTACGAGCAAGAGTTGTTTTCTGGTAAGAAGAGTCACTATTGTGCTCCAATTGCCATACACAGTGCAAGTAGCACTCGCGTCTGTTCTCAGCAAGTACAGTGTATTGGACTGAAGAGGAACTACTGTTCTTGTCAGATTCCTAAGCAGAGTTGAACTAGATATGGCCCGTGTGTGTAGGAAGCACAGTTCTTTTGTTCAGAGCAAGCTCACTGTTCGGACCCCATAGAAAACACAGTAGAGTAGAAGAGTGCTCTTTTCTCAAAACCAGAGTGTGTTTCATATAAGGCGAGCTAGCATTTGTTTCCGAGTCCTAAATGGAGTTGAATCACATGCAGTATCTCGTCCTACGAGCAAGAGTTGTTTACTGGTAAGGAAAGTCACTATTGCGCTCCCATTGCCATCCACAGTGCAAATAGCACTCTCGTCTGTTCCCAGCAAGTACAGTGTATAGGACTGAAGAGGAGCTACTGTTCTTGTCAGTGTCCTAAGCAGAGTTGAACTAGTTATGGTCCATGTGTGTAGGAAGCACAGTTCTTTGTTCTGAGCAAGCTCACTTTTTGGACCCCATAGGAAACACAGTAGAGTAGAAGAGTGCTCTTTTCTCAAAAGTAGAGAGTGTTTCTTGTAAGGCGAGCTAGCATTTGTTTCGCAGTCATAAATGGAGTTGAATCACATGCCTTTTGTGGTCCTACGAGCAAGAGTTGTTTTCTGGTAAGGAAAGTCACTATTGCGCTCCCATTGCCACACACAGTGCAAATAGCACTCGCATCTGTTCCCACCAAGTACAGTGTATCAGACTGAAGAGGAGCTACTGTTCTTGTCAGGTTCCTAAGCAGAGTTGAACTAGATATGGCCCATGTGTGTAGGAAGCACAGTTCTTTTGTTCTGAGCAAGCTCACTGTTCGGACCCCATAGGAAACACAGTAGAGTAGAAGAGTGCTCTTTTCTCAAAAGCAGAGTGTGTGTCTTGTAAGGCGAGCTAGAGTTTGTTTCCCAGTCTTAAATGGAGTTGAGTCACATGCAGTTTTTTGTCCTACGAGCAAGAGTTGTTTTCTGGTAAGAAGAGTCACTATTGTGCTTCAATTGCCATACAGAGTGCAAGTAGCACTCGCGTCTGTTCTCAGCAAGTACAGTGTATCGGACTGAAGAGGAGATACTGTTCTTGTCAGTTTCTGAAGCAGAGTTGAACTAGATATGATCCGTGTGTGTAGGAAGCACAGGTCTTTTGTTCTAAGCAAGCTCACTGTTTGGACCCCATAGGAAACACAGTAGAGTAGAAGAGTGCTCTTTTCTCAAAAGCAGAGTGTGTTTCATGTAAGGCGAGCTAGCATTTGTTTCCCAGTCCTAAACGGAGTTGAATCACATGCAGTTTCTGGTCCTACGAGCAAGAGTTGTTTTCTGGTAAGGAAAGTCACTATTGCGCTCCCTTTGCCATACACAGTGCAAAAAGCACTCGCGTCTTTTCCCAGCAAGTACAGTTTATTGGTCTGAAGAGGAGCTACTATTCTTGTCAGTTTCCTAAGCAGAGTTGATCTACATATGGTCCGTGTGTGTAGGAAGCACAGTTCTTATGTTCTGAGCAAGCTCACTGTTCTGGCCCTATAGGAAACACATTAGAGTAGATGAGTGCTCTTTTCTCTAAAGCAGAGTGTGTTTCTTGTAAGGCGAGCTAGCGTTTGTTTCCCATTCCTAAATGAAGTTGAATCACATGCAATTTCTGTTCCTACGAGCAAGAGTTGTTTTCTGGTTAGGAAAGTCACTATTGCGCTCCCATTGCCATACAATGCAAATAGCACTCCCGTCTGTTCCCAGCAAGTACAGTGTATTGGACTGAAGAGGAGCTACTGTTCTTGTCAGTTTCCTAAGCAGAGTTGAACTAGATATGGCCCGTGTGTCTAGGAAGCACAGTTCATTTGTTCTGAGCAAGCTCACTGTTCTGGCCCTATAGGAAACACAGAAGAGTAGAAGAGTGCTCTTTTCTCAAAAGCAGAGTGTGTTTCTTGTAAGGCGAGCTAGCGTTTGTTTCCCAGTCCTAAATGGAGTTGAATCAAATGCAGTTTATGGTCCTACGAGCAAGAGTTGTTTTCTGGTAAGGAAAGTCACTATTGCACTCCCATTGCCATACACAGTGCAAATAGCACTCGCGTCTGTTCCCAGCAAGGAAAGTGTATTGGAAGGAAGAGGAGCTACTGTTCTTGTCAGTTTCCTAAGCTGAGTTGAACTAGATATGGCCCGTATCTGTAGGAAGCACAGTTCTTATGTTCTGAGCAAGCTCACTGTTCTGGCCCTATAGGAAACACTGTAGAGTAGAAGAGTGCTCTTTTCTCAAAAGCAGAGTGTGTTTCTTTAAGGCGAGCTAGCATTTGTTTTCCAGTCCTAAATGGAGTTGAATCAAATGCAGTTTCTGGTACTACGAGCACGAGTTGTTTTATGGTAAGAATAGTCACTATTGCGCTGCCATTGCCATACACAGGACAAATAGCACTGGCGTCTGTTCCCAGTAAGTACAGTGTATTGGACTGAAGAGGATCTACTGTTCTTGTCAGGTTCCTAAGCAGAATTGAACTAGATATGGCC
The DNA here is from genome assembly GCF_949786415.1 of Peromyscus eremicus. NCBI lineage: Eukaryota > Metazoa > Chordata > Mammalia > Rodentia > Cricetidae > Peromyscus > Peromyscus eremicus. The sequence goes on along the minus strand of NW_026734453.1, from coordinate 328,290 downwards.
GTGTGTGTAGGAAGCACAGTTCTATTGTTCTGAGCAAGCCCACTGTTCTGGCCCTATAGGAAACACAGTAGAGTAGAAGAGTGCTCTTTTCGCTAAAGCAGAGTGTGTTGATTGTAAGGCGAGCTAGCATTTGTTTCCCAGTCCTAAATGGAGTTGAGTCTCATGCAGTTTTTGGTCCTATGAGCAAGAGATGTTTTCTGGTAAGAAGAGTCACTATTGTGATCCAAATGCCATACACAGTGCAAATAGCACTCGCGTCTGTTCCCAGCAAGTACAGTGTATTGGTCTGAAGAGGAGCTACTGTTCTTGTCAGTTTCCTAAGCAGAGTTGATCTACATATGGTCCTTGTGTGTAGGAAGCACAATTCTTTTGTTCTGAGCAAGCTCACTGTTTGGACCCCCTAGGAAACACAGTAGAGTAGAAGAGTGCTCTTTTCTCTAAAGCAGAGTGTGTTTCTTTTAAGGCGAGCTAGCGTTTGTTTCCCATTCCTAAATTGAGTTGAATCACATGCAGTTTCTGGTCCTAGAGCAAGATTTGTTTTCTGGTAAAGAAAGTCATTATTTTGCTCCCATTGCCATACAGTGCAAATAGCACTCCCGTCTGTTCCCAGCAAGTACAGTGTATCGGAAGGAAGAGGAGCTACTGTTCTTGTCAGTTTCCTTAGCAGAGTTGAACTAGATATGGCCCGTGTATGTAGGAAGCACAGTTCTTATGTTCTGAGCAAGCTCACTGTTCTGGCCCTATAAGAAACACAGTAGAGTAGAAGAGTGCTCTTTTCTCAAAAGCAGAGTGTATTTCTTGTAAGGCGAGCTAGTGTTTGTTTCCCAGTCCTAAATAGAGTTGATTCAAATGCAGTTTCTGGTACTACGAGCACGAGTTGTTTTATGGTAAGTATAGTCACTATTGCGCTGCCATTGCCACAGGACAAAGAGCACTGGCGTCTGTTCCCAGCAAGTACAGTGCATCGGACTGAAGAGGAACTACTGTTCTTGTCAGTTTCCTAAGCAGAGTTGAACTAGATATGGCCCGTGTGTGTAGGAAGCACAGTTCTTATGTTCTGAGCACGCTCACTGTTCTGGCCCTATAGGAACACAGTAGAGTAGATGAGTGCTCTTTTCTCTAAAGCAGAGTGTGTTTCTTGGAAGGCGAGCTAGCGTTTGTTTCCTGGCTCTAAATGGAGTTGAATCACATGCAGTTTCTGGTCCTACGAACAAGAGTTGTTTTGTGGTAAGGAAAATCACTATTGCGCTCCCATTGCGATTCACAGTGCAAATAGCACTCGCGTCTGTTCCCAGCAAGTACAGTGTATTGGACTGAATAGGTGCTACTGTTCTTGTCAGTTTCTTAAGCACAGTTGAACTATATATGATCCGTGTGTGTAGGAAGCACAGTTCTTTTGTTCTGAGCAAGCTCACTGTTTGGACCCCATAGGAAACACAGTAGAGTAGAAGAGTGCTCTTTTGTCTAAAGCAGAGTGTTTTCTTGTAAGGCGAGCTAGCGTTTGTTTCCCAGTCCTAAATGGAGTTGAATCCCATGCAGTTTCTGGTACTACGAGCAAGAGTTGTTTTCTGGTAAGAAGAGTCACTATTGTGCTGCCATTGCCATACACAGGACAAATAGCACTGGCGTCTGTTCCCAGCAAGTACAGTGTATTGGACTGAAGAGGAGCTCCTGTTCTTGTCAGTTTCCTAAGCAGAGTTGAACTAGATATGGCCCGTGTGTGTAGGAAGCACAGTTCTTTTGTTCAGAGCAAGCTCACTGTTCGGACCCCAGAGAAAACACAGTAGAGTAGAAGAGTGCTCTTTTCTCAAAAGCAGAGTGTGTTTCATATAAGGCGAGCTAGCATTTGTTTCCGAGTCCTAAATGGAGTTGAATCACATGCAGTATCTCGTCCTACGAGCTAGAGTTGTTTACTGGTAAGGAAAGTCACTATTGCGCTCCCATTGCCATCCACAGTGCAAATAGCACTCTCGTCTGTTCCCAGCAAGTACAGTTTATCGGATTGAAGAGGAGCTACTGTTCTTGTCAGTGTCCTAAGCAGAGTTGAACTAGTTATGGTCCATGTGTGTAGGAAGCACAGTTCTTTGTTCTGAGCAAGCTCACTTATTGGACCCCATAGGAAACACAGGAGAGTAGAAGAGTGCTCTTTTCTCAAAAGTAGAGAGTGTTTCTTGTAAGCCGAGCTAGCATTTGTTTCCCAGTCATAAATGGAGTTGAATCACATGCCTTTTGTGGTCCTACGAGCAAGAGTTGTTTTCTGGTAAGGAAAGTCACTATTGCGCTCCCATTGCCACACACAGTGCAAATAGCACTCGCATCTGTTCCCACCAAGTACAGTGTATCAGACTGAAGAGGAGATACTGTTCTTGTCAGTTTCCTAAGCAGAGTTGAACTAGATATGGCCCATGTGTGTAGGAAGCACAGTTCTTTTGTTCTGAGCAAGCTCACTGTTCGGACCCCATAGGAAACACAGTAGAGTAGAAGAGTGCTCTTTTCTCAAAAGCAGAGTGTGTTTCATGAAGGCGAGCTAGCATTTGTTTCCCAGTCCTAAACGGAGTTGAATCACATGCAGTTTCTGGTCCTACGAGCAAGAGTTGTTTTCTGGTAAGGAAAGTCACTATTGTGCTCCCTTTGCCATACACAGTGCAAATAGCACTCGCGTCTGTTCCCAGCAAGTACACTGTATCGGACTGAAGAGGAGCTACTGTTCTTGTCAGTTTCCTAAGCAGAGTTGAACTAGATATGGCCCTTGTGTCTAGGAAGCACAGTTCATTTGTTCTGAGCAAGCTCACTGTTCTGGCCCTATAGGAAACACAGTAGAGTAGAAGAGTGCTCTTTTCTCAAAAGCAGAGTGTGTTTCTTGTAAGGCGAGCTAGAGTTTGTTTCCCAGTCTTAAATGGAGTTGAGTCACATGCAGTTTTTTGTCCTACGAGCAAGAGTTGTTTTCTGGTAAGAAGAGTCACTATTGTGTTCCAATTGCCATACACAGTGCAAATAGCACTCGCGTCTGTTCTCAGCAAGTACAGTGTATTGGACTGAAGAGGATCTACTGTTATGGTCAAGTTCCTAATCAGAATTGAACTAGATATGGCCATGTGTGTAGGAAGCACAGTTTTTTTTTGTTCTGAGCAAGCTCACTGTTTGGACCCCATAGGAAACACAGTAGAGTAGAAGAGTGCTCTTTTCTCAAAAGCAGAGTGTGTTTCTTGTAAGGCTAGCTAGTGTTTGTTTCCCAGTCCTAAATGGAGTTGAATCACATGCAGTATGTGGTCCTACGAGCAAGAGTTATTTTCTGGTAAGGAAAGTCACTATTGCCCTCCCGTTGCCATACACAGGACAAATAGCACTGGCTTCTGTTCCCAGCAAGTACAGTGTATCGGACTGAAGAGGAGCTACTGTTTTTGTTAGTTTCCTAAGCAGACTTGAACTAGATATGGCCGTGTGTGTAGGAAGCACAGTTTTTTTGTTCATAGCAAGCTCACTATTCGGACCCCATAGGATACACAGTAGAGTAGAAGAGTGCTCTTTTCTCAAAAGCAGAGTGTGTTTCTTGTAAGGCGAGCTAGCGTTTGTTTCCCAGTACTAAATGGAGTTGAATCACATGCCGATTCTGGTCCTACGAGCAAGAGTTGTTTTCTGGTAAGGAAAGTCACTATTGCACTCCCATTGCCATACACAGTGCAAATAGCCCTCCCGTCTGTTCCCAGCAAGTACAGTGTATTGGACTAAAGAGGAGCTACTGTTCTTCTCAGCTTCCTAAGCAGAGTTGAACTACATATGGTCCTTGTGTGTAGGAAGCACAGTTCTTTTGTTCTGAGCAAGCTCACTGTTTGGACCCCATAGGAAACACAGTAGAGTAGAAGAGTGCTCTTTTCTCTAAAGCAAAGTGTGTTTCTTGTAAGGCGAGCTAGCGTTTGTTTCCCAGTCCTAAATGGAGTTGAATCACATGCAGTTTCTGGTCCTAGGAGCAAGAGTTGTTTTCTGGTAAGGAAAGTCACTATTGCGCTCCCTTTGCCATACACAGTGCAAAAAGCACTCGCGTCTTTTCCCAGCAAGTAAAGTTTATTGGTCTGAAGAGGAGCTACTATTCTTGTCAGTTTCCTAAGCAGAGTTGATCTACATATGGTCCGTGTGTGTAGGAAGCACAGTTCTTATGTTCTGAGAAAGCTCACTGTTCTGGCCCTATAGGAAACACAGTAGAGTAGATGAGTGCTCTTTTCTCTAAAGCAGAGTGTGTTTCTTGTAAGGCGAGCTAGCGTTTGTTTCCCATTCCTAAATGAAGTTGAATCACATGCAATTTCTGTTCCTACGAGCAAGAGTTGTTTTCTGGTTAGGAAAGTCACTATTGTGCTCCCATTGCCATACAATGCAAATAGCACTCCCGTCTGTTCCCAGCAAGTACAGTGTATTGGACTGAAGAGGAGCTACTGTTCTTCTCAGTTTCCTAAGCAGAGTTGAACTAGATATGGCCCGTGTGTCTAGGAAGCACAGTTCATTTGTTCTGAGCAAGCTCACTGTTCTGGCCCTATAGGAAAAACAGAAGAGTAGAAGAGTGCTCTTTTCTCAAAAGCAGAGTGTGTTTCTTGTAAGGCGAGCTAGCGTTTGTTTCCCAGTCCTAAATGGAGTTGAATCAAATGCAGTTTTTTGTCTTACGAGCAAGAGTTGTTTTCTGGTAAGGAAAGTCACTATTGCACTCCCATTGCCATACACAGTGCAAATAGCACTCGCGTCTGTTCCCAGCAAGGAAAGTGTATCGGAAGGAAGAGGAGCTACTGTTCTTGTCAGTTTCCTAAGCAGAGTTGAACTAGATATGGGCCGTATCTGTAGGAAGCACAGTTCTTATGTTCTGAGCAAGCTCACTGTTCTGGCCCTATAGGAAACACTGTAGAGTAGAAGAGTGCTCTTTTCTTAAAAGCAGAGTGTGTTTCTTTAAGGCGAGCTAGCGTTTGTTTTCCAGTCCTAAATGGAGTTGAATCAAATGCAGTTTCTGGTACTACGAGCACGAGTTGTTTTATGGTAAGAATAGTCACTATTGCGCTGCCATTGCCATACACAGGACAAATAGCACTGGCGTCTGTTCCCAGTAAGTACAGTGTATTGGACTGAAGAGGATCTACTGTTCTTGTCAGGTTCCTAAGCAGAATTGAACTAGATATGGCCGTGTGTGTAGGAAGCACAGTTCTTTTGTTCTGAGCAAGCCCACTGTTCTGGCCCTATAGGAAACACAGTAGAGTAGAAGAGTGCTCTTTTCGCTAAAGCAGAGTGTGTTGATTGTAAGGCAAGCTAGCGTTTGTTTCCCAGTCTTAAATGGAGTGGAATCACATGCAGTTTCTGGTCCTATGAGCATGAGTTGTTTTATGGTAAGAATAGTCACTATTGCGCTGCCATTGCCATATACAGGACAAATAGCACTGGCGTCTGTTCCCAGCAAGTACAGTGTATCGGAATGAAGAGGAGCTACTGTTCTTGTCAGGTTCCTAAGCAGAATTGAACTAGATATGGCCGTGTGTGTAGGAATCACAGTTCTTTTGTTCTGAGCAAGCTCACTGTTCGGACCCCATAGGAAACACAGTAGAGTAGAAGAGTGCTCTTTTCTCAAAAGCAGAGTGTGTTTTTTGTAAGGCAAGCTAGCGTTTGTTTCCCAGTCCTAAATGGAGTTGAATCACATGCAGTTTCTGGTCCTAAGACAAAGAGATGTTTTCTGGTAAGGAAAGTCACTATTGCGCTCCCTTTGCCATACACAGTGCAAATAGCACTCGCGTCTCTTCCCAGCAAGTACAGTGTATCGGACTGAAGAGGAGCTACTGTTCTTGTCAGTTTCCTAAGCAGAGTTGAACTAGATATGGCCCGTGTGTTTAGAAAACATAGTTATTATGTTCTGAGCAAGCTCACTGTTCTGGCCCTATAGGAAACACAGTACAGTAGAAGAGTGCTCTTTTCTCTAAAGCAGAGTGTGTTTCTTGTAAGGCGAGCTCGTGTTTATTTCCCAGTCCTAAATGGAGTTGAGTCTCATGCAGTTTTTGGTCCTATGAGCAAGAGATGTTTTCTGGTAAGAAGAGTCACTATTGTGATCCAAATGCCATACACAGTGCAAATAGCACTCGCGTCTGTTCCCAGCAAGTACAGTGTATTGGTCTGAAGAGGAGCTACTGTTCTTGTCAGTTTCCTAAGCAGAATTGATCTACATATGGTCCGTGTGTGTAGGAAGCACAATTCTTTTGTTCTGAGCAAGCTCATTGTTTGGACCCCCTAGGAAACACAGTAGAGTAGAAGAGTGCTCTTTTCTCTAAAGCAGAGTGTGTTTCTTTTAAGGCGAGCTAGCGTTTGTTTCCCATTCCTAAATTGAGTTGAATCACATGCAGTTTCTGGTCCTACGAGCAAGATTTGTTTTCTGGTAAGGAAAGTCATTTTTGTGCTCCCATTGCCATACCGTGCAAATAGCACTCCCGTCTGTTCCCAGCAAGTACAGTGTATTGGACTGAAGAGGATCTACTGTTCTTGTCAGATTCCTAAGCAGAGTTGAACTAGATATGGCCCGTGTGTGTAGGAAGCACAGTTCTTTTGTTCAGAGCAAGCTCACTGTTCGGACCCCATAGAAAACACAGTAGAGTAGAAGAGTGCTCTTTTCTCAAAAGCAGAGTGTGTTTCATATAAGGCGAGCTAGCATTTGTTTCCCAGTCCTAAATGGAGTTGAATCACATGCAGTTTCTGGTCCTAGGAGCAAGAGTTGTTTTCTGGTAAGGAAAGTCACTATTGTGCTCCCATTGCCATCCACAGTGCAAATAGCACTCTCGTCTGTTCCCAGCAAGTACAGTTTATCGGACTGAAGAGGAGCTACTGTTCTTGTCAGTGTCCTAAGCAGAGTTGAACTAGTTATGGTCCATGTGTGTAGGAAGCACAGTTCTTTGTTCTGAGCAAGCTCACTTTTTGGACCCCATAGGAAACACAGTAGAGTAGAAGAGTGCTCTTTTCTCAAAAGTAGAGAGTGTTTCTTGTAAGGCGAGCTAGCATTTGTTTCCCAGTCATAAATGGATTTGAATCACATGCCTTTTGTGGTCCTACGAGCAAGAGTTGTTTTCTGGTAAGGAAAGTCACTATTGCGCTCCCATTGCCACACACAGTGCAAATAGCACTCGCATCTGTTCCCACCAAGTACAGTATATCAGACTGAAGAGGAGATACTGTTCTTGTCAGTTTCCTAAGCAGAGTTGAACTAGATATGGCCCATGTGTGTAGGAAGCACAGTTCTTTTGTTCTGAGCAAGCTCACTGTTCGGACCCCATAGGAAACACAGTAGAGTAGAAGAGTGCTCTTTTCTCAAAAGCAGAGTGTGTTTCATGTAAGGCGAGCTAGCATTTGTTTCCCAGTCCTAAACGGAGTTGAATCACATGCAGTTTCTGGTCCTACGAGCAAGAGTTGTTTTCTGGTAAGGAAAGTCACTATTGTGCTCCAATTGCCATACACAGTGCAAGTAGCACTCGCGTCTGTTCTCAGCAAGTACAGTGTATTGGACTGAAGAGGATCTACTGTTATTGTCAAGTTCCTAATCAGAATTGAACTAGATATGGCCATGTGTGTAGGAAGCACAGTTTTTTTTGTTCTGAGCAAGCTCACTGTTTGGACCCCATAGGAAACACAGTAGAGTAGAAGAGTGCTCTTTTCTCAAAAGCAGAGTGTGTTTCTTGTAAGGCTAGCTAGTGTTTGTTTCCCAGTCCTAAATGGAGTTGAATCACATGCAGTTTCTGGTCCTACGAGCAAGAGTTGTTTTCTGGTAAGGAAAGTCACTATTGCGCTCCCATTGCCATACACAGGACAAATAGCACTGGCGTCTATTCCCAGCAAGTACAGTGTATCGGACTGAAGAGGAGCTACTGTTTTTGTTAGTTTCCTAAGTAGAATTGAACTAGATATGGCCCGTGTGTAGGAAGCACAGTTCTTATGTTCTGAGCAAGCTCACTGTTCTGGCCCTATAGGAAACACAGTAGAGTAGAAGAGTGCTCTTTTCTCTAAAGCAGAGTGTGTTTCTTGTAAGGCGAGCTAGCTTTTGTTTCCCAGTCCTAAATGGAGTTGAATCACATGCAGTTTCTGGTCCTACGAACAAGAGGTGTTTTCTGGTAAGGAAAGTCACTATTGCGCTCCCATTGCCATACACAGTGCAAATAGCACTCGCGTCTGTTCCCAGCAAGTACAGTGTATTGGACTGAATAGGTGCTACTGTTCTTGTCAGTTTCCTAAGCAGACTTGAACTAGATATGGCCGTGTGTGTAGGAAGCACAGTTTTTTTGTTCTGAGCAAGCTCACTGTTCGGACCCCATAGGATACACAGTAGAGTAGAAGAGTGCTCTTTTCTCAAAAGCAGAGTGTGTTTCTTGTAAGGCGAGCTAGCGTTTGTTTCCCAGTCCTAAATGGAGTTGAATCACATGCAGTTTCTGGTCCTATGATCAAGAGTTGTTTTCTGGTAAGGAAAGTCACTACTGCACTCCCATTGCCATACACAGTGCAAATAGCCCTCCCGTCTGTTCCCAGCAAGTACAGTGTATTGGACTAAAGAGGAGCTACTGTTCTTCTCAGTTTCCTAAGCAGAGTTGAACTACATATGGTCCTTGTGTGTAGGAAGCACAGTTCTTTTGTTCTGAGCAAGCTCACTGTTTGGACCCCATAGGAAACACAGTAGAGTAGAAGAGTGCTCTTTTCTCTAAAGCAAAGTGTGTTTCTTGTAAGGCGAGCGAGCGTTTGTTTCCCAGTCCTAAATGGAGGGGAATCACATGCAGTTTCTTGTCCTACGATCAAGAGTTGTTTTATGGTAAGAATAGTCACTATTGCGCTGCCATTGCCATACACAGGACAAATTGCACTGGCGTCTGTTCCCAGCAAGTACAGTGTATTGGACTGAAGAGGATCTACTGTTCTTGTCAGGTTCCTAAGCAGAATTGAACTAGATATTGCCGTGTGTGTAGGAAGCACAGTTCTTTTGTTCTGAGCAAGCTCACTGTTCTGGCCCTCTAGGAAACACAGTAGAGTAGAAGAGTGCTCTTTTCTCAAAAGCAGAGTGTGTTTCTTGTAAGGCGAGCTTGCGTTTGTTTCCCAGTCCTAGATGGAGTTGAGTCACATGCAGTTTTTTTGTCCTACGAGCAAAAGTTGTTTTCTTGTATGAAGAGTCACTATAGCGCTCTCATTGCCATACACAGTGCAAATAGCACTCGCGTCTGCTCCCTGCAAGTACAGAGTATTGGACTGAAGAGGAGCTCCTGTTCTTGTCAGTTTCCTAAGCAGAGTTGAACTAGATATGGCCCGTGTGTGTAGGAAGCACAGTTCTTTTGTTCAGAGCAAGCTCACTGTTCGGACCCCATAGAAAACACAGTAGAGTAGAAGAGTGCTCTTTTCTCAAAAGCAGAGTGTGTTTCATATAAGGCGAGCTAGCATTTGTTTCCCAGTCATAAATGGAGTTGAATCACATGCAGTTTCTGGTCCTACGAGCAAGAGTTGTTTACTGGTAAGGAAAGTCACTATTGTGCTCCCATTGCCATCCACAGTGCAAATAGCACTCTCGTCTGTTCCCAGCAAGTACAGTGTATCGGACTGAAGAGGAGCTACTGTTCTTGTCAGTGTCCTAAGCAGAGTTGAACTAGTTATGGTCCATGTGTGTGGGAAGCACAGTTCTTTGTTCTGAGCAAGCTCACTTTTTGGACCCCATAGGAAACACAGTAGAGTAGAAGAGTGCTGTTTTCTCAAAAGTAGAGAGTGTTTCTTGTAAGGCGAGCTAGCATTTGTTTCCCAGTCATAAATGGAGTTGAATCACATGCCTTTTGTGGTCCTATGAGCAAGAGTTGTTTTCTGGTAAGGAAAGTCACTATTGCGCTCCCATTGCCACACACAGTGCAAAAAGCACTCGCATCTGTTCCCACCAAGTACAGTGTATCAGATTGAAGAGGAGCTACTGTTCTTGTCAGTTTCCTAAGCAGAGTTGAACTAGATATGGCCCATGTGTGTAGGAAGCACAGTTCTTTTGTTCTGAGCAAGCTCACTGTTCGGACCCCATAGGAAACACAGTAGAGTAGAAGAGTGCTCTTTTCTCAAAAGCAGAGAGTGTTTCATGTAAGGCGAGCTAGCATTTGTTTCCCAGTCCTAAACGGAGTTGAATCACATGCAGTTTCTGGTCCTACGAGCAAGAGTTGTTTTCAGGTAAGGAAAGTCACTATTGTGCTCCCTTTGCCATACACAGTGCAAATAGCACTCGCGTCTGTTCCCAGCAAGTACAGTGTATCGGACTGAAGAGGAGCTACTGTTCTTGTCAGTTTCCTAAGCAGAGTTGAACTAGATATGGCCCTTGTGTCTAGGAAGCACAGTTCATTTGTTCTGAGCAAGCTCACTGTTCTGGCCCTATGGGAAACACAGTAGAGTAGAAGAGTGCTCTTTTCTCAAAAGCAGAGTGTGTTTCTTGTAAGGCGAGCTAGAGTTTGTTTCCCAGTCTTAAATGGAGTTGAGTCACATGCAGTTTTTTGTCCTACGAGCAAGAGTTGGTTTCTGGTAAGAAGAGTCACTATTGTGCTTCAATTGCCATACACATTGCAAGTAGCACTCATGTCTGTTCTCAGCAAGTACAGTGTATCGGACTGAAGAGGAGCTACTGTTCTTGTCAGTTTCCGAAGCAGAGTTGAACTAGATATGATCCGTGTGTGTAGGAAGCACAGTTCTTTTGTTCTAAGCAAGCTCACTGTTTGGACCACATAGGAAACATAGTAGAGTAGAAGAGTGCTCTTTTCTCAAAAGCAGAGAGTGTTTCATGTAAGGCGAGCTAGCATTTGTTTCCCAGTCCTAAACGGAGTTGAATCACATGCAGTTTCTGGTCCTACGAGCAAGAGTTGTTTTCAGGTAAGGAAAGTCACTATTGTGCTCCCTTTGCCATACACAGTGCAAATAGCACTCGCGTCTGTTCCCAGCAAGTACAGTGTATCGGACTGAAGAGGAGCTACTGTTCTTGTCAGTTTCCTAAGCAGAGTGAACTAGATATGGCCCTTGTGTCTAGGAAGCACAGTTCTTTTGTTCTGAGCAAGCTCACTGTTCGGACACCATAGGAAACACAGTAGAGTAGAAGAGTGCTCTTTTCTCAAATGCAGAGTGTGATTCTTGTAAGGCGAGCTAGCGTTTGTTTCCCAGTCCTAAATGGAGTTGAATCACATGAAGTTTCTGGTCCTAAGAGCAAGAGTTGTTTTCTTGTAAGGAAAGTCACTATTGCGCTCCCTTTGCCATACACAGTGCAAATAGCACTCGTGTCTTTTCCCAGCAAGTACACTGTATCGGACTGAAGAGGAGCTACTGTTCTTGTCAGTTTCCAAGCAGAGTTGAACTAGATATGGCCCTTGTGTGTAGGAAGCACAGTTCTTTTGTTCTGAGCAAGCTCACTGTTCTGGCCCTATAGGAAACACAGTAGAGTAGAAGAGGGCTCTTTTCTCTAAAGCAGAGTGTGTTTCTTGTAAGGCGAGCTCGCGTTTGTTTCCCAGTCCTAAATGGAGTTGAGTCACAGGCAGTTTTTGGTCCTATGAGCAAGAGTTGTTTTCTGGTAAGAAGAGTCACTATTGCGCTCCAAATGCCATACACAGTGCAAATAGCACTCGCGTCTGTTCCCAGCAAGCACAGTGTATTCGACTGAATAGGAGCTACTGTTCTTGTTAGTTTCCTAAGCAGAGTTGAACTAGATATGGTCCATGTGTGTAGGAAGCACAGTTCTTTTGTTCTGAGCAAGCTCACTGTTTGGACCCCTTAGGAAACACAGTAGAGTAGAAGAGTGCTCTTTTCTCAAAAGCAGAGTGTGTTTCTTGTAAGGCTAGCTAGTGTTTGTTTCCCAGTCCTAAATGGAGTTGAATCCCATGCAGTTTCTGGTCCTACGAGCAAGAGTTGTTTGCTGGTAAGGCAAGTCACTATTGAGCTCCCATTGCCATACACAGGACAAATTGCACTGGCGTCTGTTCCCAGCAAGTACAGTGTATCGGACTGAAGAGGAGCTACTGTTTTTGTTAGTTTCCAAAGTAGAATTGAACTAGATATGGCCCATATGTGTAGGAAGCACAGTTCTTATGTTCTGAGCAAGCTCACTGTTCTGGCCCTATAGGAAACACAGTAGAGTAGAAGAGTGCTCTTTTCTCTAAAGCAGAGTGTATTTCTTGTAAGGCGAGCTAGCGTTTGTTTCTTAGTCCTAAATGGAGTTGAATCACATGCAGTTTGTGGTCCTACGAGCAAGAGTTGTTTTCTGGTAAGGAAAGTCACTATTGCGCTCCCATTGCCACACACAGTGCAAATAGCACTCGCATCTGTTCCCACCAAGTACAGTGTATCAGACTGAAGAGGAGCTACTGTTCTTGTCAGTTTCCTAAGCAGAGTTGAACTAGATATGGCCCATGTGTGTAGCAAGCACAGTTCTTTTGTTCTGAGCAAGCTCACTGTTCGGACCCCATAGGAAACACAGTAGAGTAGAAGAGTGCTCTTTTCTCAAAAGCAGAGAGTGTTTCATATAAGGCGAGCTAGCGTTTGTTTCCCAGTCCTAAACGGAGTTGAATCTCATGCAGTTTTTTGTCCTACGAGCAAGAGTTGTTTTCTGGTAAGAATATTCACTATTGCGCTCCAAATGCCATACACAGTGCAAATAGCACTCGCGTCTGTTCCCAGCAAGTACAGTGTATCGGACTGAAGAGGAGCTACTGTTCTTTGCAGTTTCCTAGGCAGAGTTGAACTAGATATGGCCCGTGTGTGGGAAGCACAGTTCTTTTGTTCTGAGCAAGCTCACTGTTCTGGCCCTATAGGAATCAGTAGAGTAGAAGGGTGCTCTTTTCTCTAAAGCAGAGTGTGTTTCTTGTAAGGCGAGCTAGCGTTTTTTTCCCAGTCCTAAATGGAGTTGAATCACATGCAGTTTCTGGTCCTATGAGCAAGAGTTGTTTTATGGTAAGAAGAGTCACTATTGCTCTGCCATTGCCATACCCAGGACAAAGAGCACTGGCGTCTGTTGAAGCAAGTACAGTGTATTGGTCTGAAGAGGAGCTACTGTTCTTGTCAGTTTCCTAAGCAGAGTTTATCTACATATGGTCCGTGTGTGTAGGAAGCACAGTTCTTTTGTTCTGAGCAAGCTCACTGTTTGGACCCCATAGGAAACACAGTAGAGTAGAAGAGTGCTATTTTCTCTAAAGCAGAGTGTTTTTCTTGTAAGGCGAGCTAGCATTTGTTTCCCATTCCTAAATGGAGTTGAATCACATGCAATTTCTGGTCCTATGAGCAAGAGTTGTTTTCTGGTAAGGAAAGTCACTATTGCACTCCCATTGCCATACACAGTGCAAATAGCACTCGCGTCTGTTCCCAGCAAGTACAGTGTATCAGAAGGAAGTGGAGCTACTGTTCTTGTCAGTTTCCTAAGCAGAGTTGAACTAGATATGTCCCGTGTGTGTAGGAAGCACAGTTCTTATGTTCTGAGCAAGCTCACTGTTCTGGCCCTATAGGAAACACAGTAGAGTAGAAGAGTGCTCTTTTCGCTAAAGCAGAGTGTGTTGATTTTAAGGCGAGCTAGCGTTTGTTTCCCAGTCTTAAATGGAGTGGAATCACATGCAGTTTCTGGTCCTATGAGCAAGAGATGTTTTATGGTAAAAATAGTCACTATTGCGCTGCCATTGCCATACACAGGACAAATAGCACTGGCGTCTGTTCCCAGCAAGTACAGTGTATCGGACTGAAGAGGAGCTACTGTTCTTGTCAGGTTCCTAAGCAGAATTGAACTAGAAATGGCAGTGTGTGTAGGAAGCACAGTTCTTTTGTTCTGAGCAAGCTCACTGTTCGGACCCCATAGGAAACACAGTAGAGTAGAAGAGTGCTCTTTTCTCAAAAGCAGAGTGTGTTTTTTGTAAGGCAAGCTAGCGTTTGTTTCACAGTCCTAAATGGAGTTGAATCACATGCAATTTCTGGTCCTACGAGCAAGAGTTGTTTTCTGGTAAGGAAAGTCACTATTGCGCTCCCTTTGCCATACACAGTGCAAATAGCACTCATGTCTTTTCCCAGCAAGTACAGTGTATCGAACTGAAGAGGAGCTACTGTTCTTGTCAGTTTCCCAAGCATAGTTGAACTAGATATGGCCCGTTTGTTTAGGAAACACAGTTATTACGTTCTGAGCAAGCTCACTGTTCCGGCCCTATAGGAAACTCAGTACAGTAGAAGAGTGCTCTTTTCTCTAAAGCAGAGTGTGTTTCTTGTAAGGCGAGCTTGTGTTTATTTCCCAGTCCTAAATGGAGTTGAGTCACATGCAGTTTTTGGTCTTATGAGCAAGAGATGTTTTCTGGTAAGAAGAGTCACTATTGTGCTCCAAATGCCATACACAGTGCAATTAGCACTCGCGTCTGTTCCCAGCAAGTAAAATGTATTGGTCTGAAGAGGAGCTACTGTTCTTGTCAGTTTCCTAAGCAGAGTTGATCTACATATGGTCCATGTGTGTAGGAAGCACAGTTCTTTTGTTCTGAGCAAGCTCACTGTTTGGACCCCATAGGAAACACAGTAGAGTAGAAGAGTGCTCTTTTCTCAAAAGCAGAGTGTGTTTCTTGTAAGGCGAGGTAGCGTTTGTTTCCCAGTCCTAAATGGAGTTGAATCACATGCAGTTTCTGGTCCTACGAACAAGAGTTGTTTTCTGGTAAGGAAAGTCACTATTGCGCTCCCATTGCCATACACAGTGCAAATAGCACTCGCGTCTGTTCCCAGGAAGTACAGTGCACAGGACTGAAGAGGAGCTACTGTTCTTGTCAGGTTCCTAAGCAGAGTTGAACTAGATATGGCCCGTGTGTGCAGGAAGCACAGTTCCTATGTTCTGAGCAAGCTCACTGTTCTGGCCCTATAGGAAACACAGTAGAGTAGATGAGTGCTCTTTTCTCTAAAGCAGAGTGTGTTTCTTGTAAGGCGAGCTAGCGTTTGTTTCCTAGCTCTAAATGGAGTTGAATCACATGCAGTTTCTGGTCCTACGAACAAGAGTTGTTTTCTGGTAAGGAAAGTCACTATTGCGCTCCCTTTGCCATTCACAGTGCAAATAGCACTCGCGTCTGTTCCCAGCAAGTACAGTGTATTGGACTGAATAGGTGCTACTGTTCTTGTCAGTTTCTTAAGCACAGTTGAACTATATATGATCCGTGTGTGTAGGAAGCACAGTTCTTTTGTTCTGAGCAAGCTCACTGTTCGGACCCCATAGGAAACACAGTAGAGTAGAAGAGTGCTCTTTTCTCTAAAGCAGAGTGTTTTCTTGTAAGGCGAGCTACCGTTTGTTTCCCAGTCCTAAATGTAGTTGAATCCCATGCAGTTTCTGGTACTACGAGCAAGAGTTGTTTTCTGGTAAGAAGAGTCACTATTGCGCTGCCATTGCCATACACAGGACAAATAGCACTGGCGTCTGTTCCCAGCAAGTACAGTGTATTGGACTGAAGAGGATCTACTGTTCTTGTCAGGTTCCTAAGCAGAATTGAACTAGATATGGCAGTGTGTGTAGGAAGCACAGATCTTTTGTTCAGAGCAAGCTCACTGTTCGGACCCCATAGGAAACACAGTAAAGTAGAAGAGTGCTCTTTTCTCTAAAGCAGAGTGTGTTTCTTGTAAGGCGAGCTCGCGTTTGTTTCGCAGTCCTAAATGGAGTTGAGTCACAGACAGTTTTTTGTCCTACGAGCAAGAGTTGTTTTCTGGTAAGGAGAGTCACTATTGCGCTCCAAATTCCATACACAGTGCAAATAGCACTCGTGTCTGTTCCCAGCAAGTACAGTGTATTGGACTGAATAGGTGCTACTGTTCTTGTCAGTTTCTTAAGCACAGTTGAACTATATATGATCCGTGTGTGTAGGAAGCACAGTTCTTTTGTTCTGAGCAAGCTCACTGTTCGGACCCCATAGGAAACACAGTAGAGTAGAAGAGTGCTCTTTTCTCTAAAGCAGAGTGTTTTCTTGTAAGGCGAGCTAGCGTTTGTTTCCCAGTCCTAAATGGAGTTGAATCACATGCAGTTTCTGGTCCTATGAGCAAGAGTTGTTTTATGGTAAGAGGAGTCACTATTGCGCTGCCATTGCCATACACAGGACAAATAGCACTGGCCTCTGTTCCCAGCAAGTACAGTGTATTGGACTGAAGAGGATCTACTGTTCTTGTCAGGTTACTAAGCAGACTTGAACTAGATATGGCCGTGTGTGTAGGAAGCACAGTTCTTTTGTTCTGAGCAAGCTCACTGTTCGGACCGCATAGGAAACACAGTAGAGTAGAAGAGTGCTCTTTTCTCAAAAGCAGAGTGTGTTTCTTGTAAGGCGAGCTAGCATTTGTTTCCCAGTCCTAAATGGAGTTGAATCACATGCAGTTTCTGGTCCTATGAGCAAGAGTTGTTTTATGGTAAGAAGAGTCACTATTGCTCTGCCATTGCCATACCCAGGACAAATAGCACTGGCGTCTGTTGAAGCAAGTACAGTGTATTGGTCTGAAGAGGAGCTACTGTTCTTGTCAGTTTCCTAAGCAGAGTTTATCTACATATGGTCCGTGTGTGTAGGAAGCACAGTTCTTTTGTTCTGAGCAAGCTCACTGTTTGGACCACATAGGAAACACAGTAGAGTAAAAGAGTGCTATTTTCTCTAAAGCAGAGTGTTTTTCTTGTAAGGCGAGCTAGCGTTTGTTTCCCATTCCTAAATGGAGTTGAATCACATGCAATTTCTGGTCCTACGAGCAAGAGTTGTTTTCTGGTAAGAAGAGTCACTATTGTGCTCCAAACGCCATAAACAGTGCAAATAGCACTCGCGACTGTTCCCAGCAAGTACAGTGTATTGGACTGAATAGGAGCTACTGTTCTTGTCAGTTTTCTAAGCAGAGTTGAAATAGATCTGGCCCGTGTGTAGGAAGCACAGTTCTTTTGTTCTGAGCACGCTCACTGTTCTGGCCCTATAGGAAACACAGTAGAGTAGAAGAGTGCTCTTTTCTCTAAAGCAGAGTGTGTTTCTTGTAAGGCGAGCTAGCGTTTGTTTCCCAGTCCTAAATGCAGTTGAATCACATGCAGTTTCTGGTCCTAGGAGCAAGAGTTGTTTTATGGTAAGAAGAGTCACTATTGCGCTGCCATTGCCATACACAGGACAAATAGCACTGGCCTCTGTTCCCAGCAAGTACAGTGTATTGGACTGAAGAGGATCTACTGTTCTTGTCAGGTTCCTAAGCAGACTTGAACTAGATATGGCCGTGTGTGTAGGAAGCACAGTTCTTTAATTCTGAGCAAGCTCACTGTTCGGACCCCATAGGAAACACAGTAGAGTAGAAGAGTGCTCTTTTCTCAAAAGCAGAGTGTGTTTCTTGTAAGGCGAGCTAGCATTTGTTTCCCAGTCTTAAATGGAGTTGAATCACATGCAGTTTCTGGTCCTACGAGCAAGAGTTGTTTTCTGGTAAGGAAAGTCACTATTGTGCTCCCTTTGCCATACACAGTGCAAATAGCACTCGCGTCTTTTCCCAGCAAGTACAGTGTATCGGACTGAAGAGGAGCTACTGTTCTTGTCAGTTTCCTAAGCATAGTTGAACTAGATATGGCCCGTTTGTTTAGGAAACACAGTTATTACGTTCTGAGCAAGCTCACTGTTCCGGCCCTATAGGAAACTCAGTCCAGTAGAAGAGTGCTCTTTTCTCTAAAGCAGAGTGTGTTTCTTGTAAGGCGAGCTTGTGTTTATTTCCCAGTCCTAAATGGAGTTGAGTCACATCCAGTTTTTGGTCTTATGAGCAAGAGATGTTTTCTGGTAAGAAGAGTCACTATTGTGCTCCAAATGCCATACACAGTGCAATTAGCACTCGCGTCTGTTCCCAGCAAGTACAGTGTATCGGACTGAAGAGGAGCTACTGTTCTTGTCAGTTTCCTAAGCAGAGTTGATCTACATATGGTCCATGTGTGTAGGAAGCACAGTTCTTTTGTTCTGAGCAAGCTCACTGTTTGGACCCCATAGGAAACACAGTAGAGTAGAAGAGTGCTCTTTTCTCAAAAGCAGAGTATGTTTCTTGTAAGGCGAGCTAGCGTTTGTCTCCCATTCCTAAATGGAGTTGAATCACATGCAATTTCTGTTCGTACGAGCAAGAGTTGTTTTCTGGTAAGGAAAGTCACTATTGAGCTCCCATTGCCATACAGTGCAAATAGCACTCCCGTCTGTTCCCAGCAAGTACAGTGTATTGGACTGAAGAGGAGCTACTGTTCTTCTCAGTTTCCTAAGCAGAGTTGAACTAGATATGGCCCGTTTGTCTAGGAAGCACAGTTTATTTGTTCTGAGCAAGCTCACTGTTCTGGCCCTATACGAAACACAGTAGAGTAGAAGAGTGCTCTTTTCTCAAAAGCAGAGCGTGTTTCTTGTAAGGCGAGGTACCGTTTGTTTCCCAGTCCTAAATGGAGTTGAATCACATGCAGTTTCTGGTCCTACGAACAAGAGATCTTTTCTGGTAAGGAAAGTCACTATTGTGCTCCCTTTGCCACACACAGTGCAAATAGCACTCGCGTCTTTTCCCAGCAAGTACAGTGTATCGGACTGAAGAGGAGCTACTGTTCTTGTCAGTTTCCTAAGCAGAGTTGAACTAGATATGGCCCGTGTGTGCAGGAAGCACAGTTCTTATGTTCTGAGCAAGCTCACTGTTCTGGCCTATAGGAAACACAGTAGAGTAGATGAGTGCTATTTTCTCTAAAGCAGAGTGTGTTTCTTGTAAGGCGAGCTAGCGTTTGTTTCCTAGCTCTAAATGGAGTTGAATCACATGCAGTTTCTGGTCCTACGAACAAGAGTTGTTTTCTGGTAAGGAAAGTCACTATTGCGCTCCCTTTGCCATTCACAGTGCAAATAGCACTCGCGTCTGTTCCCAGCAAGTACAGTGTATTGGACTGAATAGGTGCTACTGTTCTTGTCAGTTTCTTAAGCACAGTTGAACTATATATGATCCGTGTGTGTAGGAAGCACAGTTCTTTTGTTCTGAGCAAGCTCACTGTTCGGACCCCATAGGAAACACAGTAGAGTAGAAGAGTGCTCTTTTCTCTAAAGCAGAGTGTTTTCTTGTAAGGCGAGCTAGCGTTTGTTTCCCAGTCCTAAATGGAGTTGAATCACATGCAGTTTCTGGTCCTATGAGCAAGAGTTGTTTTATGGTAAGAGGAGTCACTATTGCGCTGCCATTGCCATACACAGGACAAATAGCACTGGCCTCTGTTCCCAGCAAGTACAGTGTATTGGACTGAAGAGGAGCTACTGTTCTTCTCAGTTTCCTAAGCAGAATTGAACTAGATATGGCCCGTTTGTCTAGGAAGCACAGTTTATTTGTTCTGAGCAATCTCACTGTTCTGGCCCTATACGAAACACAGTAGAGTAGAAGAGTGCTCTTTTCTCAAAAGCAGAGCGTGTTTCTTGTAAGGCGAGGTAGCGTTTGTTTCCCAGTCCTAAATGGAGTTGAATCACATGCAGTTTCTGGTCCTACGAACAAGAGATGTTTTCTGGTAAGGAAAGTCACTATTGTGCTCCCTTTGCCACACATAGTGCAAATAGCACTCGCGGCTTTTCCCAGCAAGTACAGTGTATCGGACTGAAGAGGAGCTACTGTTCTTGTCAGTTTCCTAAGCAGAGTTGAACTAGATATGGCCCATGTGTGCAGGAAGCACAGTTCTTATGTTCTGAGCAAGCTCACTGTTCTGGCCTATAGGAAACACAGTAGAGTAGATGAGTGCTCTTTTCTCTAAAGCAGAGTGTGTTTCTTGTAAGGCGAGCTAGCGTTTGTTTCCTAGCTCTAAATGGAGTTGAATCACATGCAGTTTCTGGTCCTACGAACAAGAGTTGTTTTCTGGTAAGGAAAGTCACTATTGCGCTCCCTTTGCCATTCACAGTGCAAATAGCACTCGCGTCTGTTCCCAGCAAGTACAGTGTATTGGACTGAATAGGTGCTACTGTTCTTGTCAGTTTCTTAAGCACAGTTGAACTATATATGATCCGTGTGTGTAGGAAGCACAGTTCTTTTGTTCTGAGCAAGCTCACTGTTCGGACACCACAGGAAACACAGTAGAGTAGAAGAGTGCTCTTTTCTCTAAAGCAGAGTGTTTTCTTGTAAGGCGAGCTAGCGTTTGTTTCCCAGTCCTAAATGGAGTTGAATCACATGCAGGTTCTGGTCCTATGAGCAAGAGTTGTTTTATGGTAAGAGGAGTCACTATTGCGCTGCCATTGCCATACACAGGACAAATAGCACTGGCCTCTGTTCCCAGCAAGTACAGTGTATTGGACTGAAGAGGATCTACTGTTCTTGTCAGGTTACTAAGCAGACTTGAACTAGATATGGCCGTGTGTGTAGGAAGCACAGTTCTTTTGTTCTGAGCAAGCTCACTGTTCGGACCGCATAGGAAACACAGTAGAGTAGAAGAGTGCTCTTTTCTCAAAAGCAGAGTGTGTTTCTTGTAAGGCGAGCTAGCATTTGTTTCCCAGTCCTAAATGGAGTTGAATCACATGCAGTTTCTGGTCCTATGAGCAAGAGTTGTTTTATGGTAAGAAGAGTCACTATTGCTCTGCCATTGCCATACCCAGGACAAATAGCACTGGCGTCTGTTGAAGCAAGTACAGTGTATTGGTCTGAAGAGGAGCTACTGTTCTTGTCAGTTTCCTAAGCAGAGTTGATCTACATATGGTCCGTGTGTGTAGGAAGCACAGTTCTTTTGTTCTGAGCAAGCTCACTGTTTGGACCACATAGGAAACACAGTAGAGTAGAAGAGTGCTATTTTCTCTAAAGCAGAGTGTTTTTCTTGTAAGGCGAGCTAGCGTTTGTTTCCCATTCCTAAATGGAGTTGAATCACATGCAATTTCTGGTCCTACGAGCAAGAGTTGTTTTCTGGTAAGAAGAGTCACTATTGTGCTCCAAACGCCATAAACAGTGCAAATAGCACTCGCGACTGTTCCCAGCAAGTACAGTGTATTGGACTGAATAGGAGCTACTGTTCTTGTCAGTTTTCTAAGCAGAGTTGAAATAGATCTGGCCCGTGTGTAGGAAGCACAGTTCTTTTGTTCTGAGCACGCTCACTGTTCTGGCCCTATAGGAAACACAGTAGAGTAGAAGAGTGCTCTTTTCTCTAAAGCAGATTGTGTTTCTTGTAAGGCGAGCTAGCGTTTGTTTCCCAGTCCTAAATGCAGTTGAATCACATGCAGTTTCTGGTCCTACGAGCAAGAGTTGTTTTATGGTAAGAAGAGTCACTATTGCGCTGCCATTGCCATACACAGGACAAATAGCACTGGCCTCTGTTCCCAGCAAGTACAGTGTATTGGACTGAAGAGGATCTACTGTTCTTGTCAGTTTCCTAAGCAGACTTGAACTAGATATGGCCGTGTGTGTAGGAAGCACAGTTCTTTTGTTCTGAGCAAGCTCACTGTTCGGACCCCATAGGAAACACAGTAGAGTAGAAGAGTGCTCTTTTCTCAAAAGCAGAGTGTGTTTCTTGTAAGGCGAGCTAGCATTTGTTTCCCAGTCTTAAATGGAGTTGAATCACATGCAGTTTCTGGTCCTACGAGCAAGAGTTGTTTTCTGGTAAGGAAAGTCACTATTGCGCTCCCTTTGCCATACACAGTGCAAATAGCACTCACGTCTTTTCCCAGCAAGTACAGTGTATCGGACTGAAGAGGAGCTACTGTTCTTGTCAGTTTCCTAAGCATAGTTGAACTAGATATGGCCCGTTTGTTTAGGAAACACAGTTATTACGTTCTGAGCAAGCTCACTGTTCCGGCCCTATAGGAAACTCAGTCCAGTAGAAGAGTGCTCTTTTCTCTAAAGCAGAGTGTGTTTCTTGTAAGGCGAGCTTGTGTTTATTTCCCAGTCCTAAATGGAGTTGAGTCACATCCAGTTTTTGGTCTTATGAGCAAGAGATGTTTTCTGGTAAGAAGAGTCACTATTGTGCTCCAAATGCCATACACAGTGCAATTACCACTCGCGTCTGTTCCCAGCAAGTACAGTGTATCGGACTGAAGAGGAGCTACTGTTCTTGTCAGTTTCCTAAGCAGAGTTGATCTACATATGGTCCATGTGTGTAGGAAGCACAGTTCTTTTGTTCTGAGCAAGCTCACTGTTTGGACCCCATAGGAAACACAGTAGAGTAGAAGAGTGCTCTTTTCTCAAAAGCAGAGTGGGTTTCTTGTAAGGCGAGCTAGCGTTTGTTTCCTAGTCCTAAATGGAGTTGAATCAAATGCAGTTTCTGGTCCTACGAACAAGAGATGTTTTCTGGTAAGGAAAGTCACTATTGCGCTCCCTTTGCCATACACAGTGCAAATAGCACTCGCGTCTTTTCCCAGCAAGTACAGAGTATCGGACTGAAGAGGAGCTACTGTTATTGTCAGTTTCCTAAGCAGAGTTGAACTAGATATGGCCCGTGTGTTTAGGAAGCACAGTTCTTATGTTCAGAGCAAGCTCACTGTTCTGGCCCTATAGGAAACACAGTAGAGTAGAAGAGTGCTCTTTTCTCTAAAGCAGAGTGTGTTTCTTGAAAGGCGAGCTCCCGATTGTTTCCCAGTCCTAAATGGAGTTGATTCACAGGCAGTTTTTTGTCCTATGAGCAAGAGTTGTTTTTTGGTAAGAAGAGTCACTATTGCGTTCCAAATGCCATACACAGTGCAAATAGCACTCGCGTCTGTTCTCAGCTAGTACAGTGTATCGGACTGAAGAGGAGGTACTGTTCTTGTCAGTTTCCTAAGCAGAGTTGAACTAGATATGGCCCGTGTGTTTAGGAAACACAGTTATTATGTTCTGAGCAAGCTCACTGTTCTGGCCCTGTAGGAAACACAGTACAGTAGAAGAGTGCTCTTTTCTCTAAAGCAGAGTGTGTTTCTTGTAAGGCGAGCTCGTGTTTATTTCCCAGTCCTAAATGGAGTTGAGTCACATGCAGTTTTTGGTCCTATGAGCAAGAGATGTTTTCTTGTAAGAAGAGTCACTATTGTGATCCAAATGCCATACACAGTGCAAATAGCACTCGTGTTTGTTCCCAGCAAGTACAGTGTATTGGTCTGAAGAGGAGCTACTGTTCTTGTCAGTTTCCTAAGCAGAGTTGATCTACATATGGTTCGTGTGTGTAGGAAGCACAATTCTTTTGTTCTGAGCAAGCTCACTGTTTGGACCCCCTAGGAAACACAGTAGAGTAGATGAGTGCTCTTTTCTCTAAAGCAGAGTGTGTTTCTTGTAAGGCGAGCTAGCGTTTGTTTCCCATTCCTAAATGGAGTTGAATCACATGCAGTTTCTGGTCCTACGAGCAAGATTTGTTTTCTGGTAAGGAAAGTCACTATTGTGCTCCCATTGCAATACAGTGCAAATAGCACTCCCGTCTGTTCCCAGCAAGTACAGTGTATTGGAATGAAGAGGAGCTACTGTTCTTCTCAGTTTCCTAAGCAGAGTTGAAGTAGATATGGCCCGTGTGTCTAGGAAGCACAGTTCATTTGTTCTGAGCAAGCTCATTGTTCTGGCCCTATAGGAAACACAGTAGAGTAGAAGAGTGCTCATTTCTCAAAAGCAGAGTGTGTTTCTTGTAAGGCGAGCTAGCGTTTGTTTCCCAGTCCTAAATGGAGTTGAATCAAATGCAGTTTCTGGTCCTACGAGCAAGAGTTGTTTTCTGGTAAGGAAAGTCACTGTTGCACTCCCATTGCCATACACAGTGCAAATAGCACTCGCTTCTGTTCCCAGCAAGTACAGTGTATCGGAAGGAAGAGGAGCTAATGTTCTTGTCAGTTTCCTAAGCAGAGTTTAACTAGATATGATCCATGTGTGTACGAAGCACAGTTATTATGTTCTGAGCAAGCTCACTGTTCTGTCCTTAGAGGAAACACAGTAGAGTAGAAGAGTGCTCTTTTCTCTATAGCAGAGTGTGTTTCTTGTAAGGCGAGCTCGCGATTGTTTCCCAGTCCTAAATGGAGTTGAGTCACAGGCAGATTTTGTCCTATGAGCAAGAGTTGTTTTCTGGTAAGAAGAGTCACTATTGCGCTCCAAATGCCATACACAGTGCAAATAGCACTCGCGTCTGTTCCCAGCAAGTACAGTTATTGGACTGAATAGAAGCTACTATTCTTGTCAGTTTCATAAGCAGAGTTGAACTAGATATGGCCCTGTGTAGGAAGCACAGTTCTTTTGTTCTGAGCAAGCTCACTTTTTGGAGCCCATAGGAAACACAGTAGAGTAGAAGAGTGTTCTTTTCTCTAAAGCAGAGTGTGTTTCTTGTAAGGCGAGCTAGCATTTGTTTCCCAGTCCTAAATGGAGTTGAATCACATGCAGTTTCTGGTCCTATGAACAAGAGTTGTTTTATGGTAAGAACAGTCACTATTGCGCTGCCATTGCCATACACAGGACAAATAGCACTGGTGTCTGTTCCCAGCAAGTATAGTGTATAGGACTGAAGAGGATCTACTGTTCTTGTCAAGTTCCTAAGCAGAATTGAACTAGATATGGCCGTGTGTGTAGGAAGCACAGTTCTTTTGTTCTGAGCAAGCTCACTGTTCGGACCCCTTAGGAAACACAGTAGAGTAGAAGAGTGCTCTTTTCTCAAAAGCAGAGTGTGTTTCTTGTAAGGCGAGCTAGCATTTGTTTCCCAGTCCTAAATGGAGTTCAATCACATGCAGTTTCTGGTCCTACGAGCAAGAGTTGTTTTCTGGTAAGGAAAGTCACTATTGCACTCCCATTGCCATACACAGTGCAAATAGCACTCGCGTCTCTTCCCAGCAAGTACAGTGTATCGGACTGAAGAGGAGCTACTGTTCTTGTCAGTTTCCTAAGCAGAGTTGAACTAGATATGGCCGTGTGTGTAGGAAGCACAGATCTTTGGTTCTGAGAAAGCTCACTGTTCGGACCCCATAGGAAACACAGTTGAGTAGAAGAGTGCTCTTTTCTCTAAAGCCGAGTGTGTTTCTTGTAAGGCGAGCTCGCGGTTGTTTCCCAGTCCTAAATGGAGTTGAGTCACAGGCAGTTTTTGGTCCTACGGCCAAGAGTTGTTTTCTGGTAAGAAGAGTCACTATTGTGCTCCAAACGCCATAAACAGTGCAAATAGCACTCGCGACTGTTCCCAGCAAGTACAGTGTATTGGACTGAATAGGAGCTACTGTTATTGTCAGTTTCCTAAGCAGAGTTGAACTAGATATGGCCCGTGTGTTTAGGAAGCACAGTTCTTATGTTCAGAGCAAGCTCACTGTTCTGGCCCTATAGGAAACAAGTAGAGTAGAAGAGTGCTCTTTTCTCTAAAGCAGAGTGTGTTTCTTGTAAGGCGAGCTCCCGATTGTTTCCCAGTCCTAAATGGAGTTGAGTCACAGGCAGTTTTTTGTCCTATGAGCAAGAGTTGTTTTTTGGTAAGAAGAGTCACTATTGCGTTCCAAATGCCATACACAGTGCAAATAGCACTCGCGTCTGTTCTCAGCTAGTACAGTGTATCGGACTGAAGAGGAGGTACTGTTCTTGTCAGTTTCCTAAGCAGAGTTGAACTAGATATGGCCCGTGTGTTTAGGAAACACAGTTATTGTGTTCTGAGTAAGCTCACTGTTCTGGCCCTGTAGTAAACACAGTACAGTAGAAGAGTGCTCTTTTCTCTAAAGCAGAGTGTGTTTCTTGTAAGGCGAGCTCGTGTTTATTTCCCAGTCCTAAATGGAGTTGAGTCACATGCAGTTTTTGGTCCTATGAGCAAGAGATGTTTTCTTGTAAGAAGAGTCACTATTGTGATCCAAATGCCATACACAGTGCAAATAGCACTCGTGTTTGTTCCCAGCAAGTACAGTGTATTGGTCTGAAGAGGAGCTACTGTTCTTGTCAGTTTCCTAAGCAGAGTTGATCTACATATGGTTTGTGTGTGTAGGAAGCACAATTCTTTAGTTCTGAGCAAGCTCACTGTTTGGACCCACTAGGAAACACAGTAGAGTAGATGAGTGCTCTTTTCTCTAAAGCAGAGTGTGTTTCTTGTTAGGCGAGCTAGCGTTTGTTTCCCATTCCTAAATGGAGTTGAATCACATGCAGTTTCTGGTCCTACGAGCAAGATTTGTTTTCTGGTAAGGAAAGTCACTATTGTGCTCCCATTGCAATACAGTGCAAATAGCACTCCCGTCTGTTCCCAGCAAGTACAGTGTATTGGAATGAAGAGGAGCTACTGTTCTTCTCAGTTTCCTAAGCAGAGTTGAAGTAGATATGGCCCGTGTGTCTAGGAAGCACAGTTCATTTGTTCTGAGCAAGCTCACTGTTCTGGCCCTATAGGAAACACAGTAGAGTAGAAGAGTGCTCATTTCTCAAAAGCAGAGTGTGTTTCTTGTAAGGCGAGCTAGCGTTTGTTTCCCAGTCCTAAATGGAGTTTAATCAAATGCAGTTTCTGGTCCTACGAGCAAGAGTTGTTTTCTGGTAAGGAAAGTCACTATTGCACTCCCATTGCCATACACAGTGCAAATAGCACTCGCTTCTGTTCCCAGCAAGTACAGTGTATCGGACTGAAGAGGAGCTACTGTTCTTGTCAGTTTCCTAAGCAGAGTTGAACTAGATATGGCCGTGTGTGTAGGAAGCACAGATCTTTGGTTCTGAGAAAGCTCACTGTTCGGACCCCATAGGAAACACAGTTGAGTAGAAGAGTGCTCTTTTCTCTAAAGCCGAGTGTGTTTCTTGTAAGGCGAGCTCGCGGTTGTTTCCCAGTCCTAAATGGAGTTGAGTCACAGGCAGTTTTTGGTCCTACGGCCAAGAGTTGTTTTCTGGTAAGAAGAGTCACTATTGTGCTCCAAACGCCATAAACAGTGCAAATAGCACTCGCGACTGTTCCCAGCAAGTACAGTGTATTGGACTGAATAGGAGCTACTGTTCTGGTCAGTTTCCTAAGCAGAGTTGAACTAGATATGGCCCGTGTGTTTAGGAAGCACAGTTCTTTTGTTCTGAGCACGCTCACTGTTCTGGCCCTATAGGAAACACAGTAGAGTAGAAGAGTGCTCTTTTCTCTAAAGCAGAGTGTGTTTCTTGTAAGGCGAGCTAGCGTTTGTTTCCCAGTCCTAATTGCAGTTGAATCACATGCAGTTTCTGGTCCTACGAGCAAGAGTTGTTTTATGGTAAGAAGAGTCACTATTGCGCTGCCATTGCCATACACAGGACAAATAGCACTGGCCTCTGTTCCCAGCAAGTACAGTGTATTGGACTGAAGAGGATCTACTGTTCTTGTCAGGTTCCTAAGCAGACTTGAACTAGATATGGCCGTGTGTGTAGGAAGCACAGTTCTTTTGTTCTGAGCAAGCTCACTGTTCGGACCCCATAGGAAACACAGTAGAGTAGAAGAGTGCTCTTTTCTCAAAAGCAGAGTGTGTTTCTTGTAAGGCGAGCTAGCATTTGTTTCCCAGTCCTAAATGGAGTTGAATCACTTGCAGTTTCTGGTCCTACGAGCAAGAGTTGTTTTCTGGTAAGGAAAGTCACTATTGCGCTCCCATTGCCATACACAATGCAAATAGCACTCGCGTCTCTTCCCAGCAAGTACAGTGTATTGGACTGAAGAGGAGCTACTGTTCTTGTCAGTTTCCTAAGCAGAGTTGAACTAGATATGGCCGTGTGTGTAGGAAGCACAGTTCTTTTGTTCTGAGCAAGCTCACTCTTCTGGCCCTATAAGAAACACAGTAGAGTAGAAGAGTGCTCTTTTCTCAAAAGCAGAGTGGGTTTCTTGTAAGGCGAGCTAGCGTTTGTTTCCTAGTCCTAAATGGAGTTGAATCCCATGCAGTTTCAGGTCCTACGAACAAGAGATGTTTTCTGGTAAGGAAAGTCACTATTGCGCTCTCTTTGCCATACACAGTGCAAATAGCACTCGCGTCTTTTCCCAGGAAGTACAGTGTATCGGACTGAAGAGGAGCTACTGTTATTGTCAGTTTCCTAAGCAGAGTTGAACTAGATATGGCCCGTGTGTTTAGGAAGCACAGTTCTTATGTTCAGAGCAAGCTCACTGTTCTGGCCCTATAGGAAACAAGTAGAGTAGAAGAGTGCTCTTTTCTCTAAAGCAGCGTGAGTTTCTTGTAAGGCGAGCTCCCGATTGTTTCCCAGTCCTAAAAGGAGTTGAGTCACAGGCAGTTTTTTGTCCTATGAGCAAGAGTTGTTTTTTGGTAAGAAGAGTCACTATTGCGTTCCAAATGCCATACACAGTGCAAATAGCACTCGCGTCTGTTCTCAGCAAGTACAGTGTATCGGACTGAAGAGGAGGTACTGTTCTTGTCAGTTTCCTAAGCAGAGTTGAACTAGATATGGCCCGTGTGTTTAGGAAACACAGTTATTATGTTCTGAGTAAGCTCACTGTTCTGGCCCTGTAGGAAACAC
>NW_026734452.1:300000-401124 GCF_949786415.1 Peromyscus eremicus | reverse complement strand
AACTCACTCTGCTTTAGAGAAAAGAGCACTCTTCTACTCTACTGTGTTTCCTATAATGCCAGAACAGTGAGCTTGCTCAGAACAAAGAACTGTGCTTCCTACACACGGGTCATATCTAGTTCAACTCTGCTTAGGAAACTGACAAGAACAGTAGCTCCTCTTCAGTCCGATACACTGTACTTGCAGGGAACAGACGCGAGTGCTATTTGCACTGTGTATGGCAATTGGAGCACAATAGTGACTCGCCCTACCAGAAAACAACTCTTGCTCGTAGGACAAAAAACCTGCATGTGACTCAACTCCATTTAGGACTGGGAAACAAACGCTAGCTCGACTTCCAAGAAACACACTCTGCTTTTGAGAAAAGAGCACTCTTCTACTCTACTGTGTTTCCTATGTGTTCCGAACAGTGAGCTTGCTCAGAACAAAAAAAACTGTGCTTCCTACACACACGGCCATATCTAGTTCAAGTCTGCTTAGGAACCTGACAAGAACAGTAGATCCTCTTCAGTCCATTACACTGTACTTGCTGGGAACAGACGCCAGTGCTATTTGTCCTGTGTATGGCAATGGCAGAGCAATAATGACTCTTCTTACCATAAAACAACTCTTGCTCATAGTACTAGAAACTGCATGTGATTCAACTCCATTTAGTATTGGGAAACAACCGCTAGCTCGCCTTACAAGAAACACACTCTGCTTTAGAGAAAAGAGCACTCTTCTACTATACTATATTTCCTATAGAGCCAGAACAGTGACCTTGCTCAGAACAAAAGAACTGTGCTTCCTACACAGGGCCATAACAAGTTCAACTCTGCTTAGGAAAACTGAGAAGAACAGTAGCTCCTCTTCCGTCCAATACACTGTATTTGCTGGGAACAGACGCGATGCTATTTGCACTGTGTATGGCAATGGGAGCGCAATAGTGACTTTCCTTACCAGAAAAAAACTCTTGCTCGTAGGACCAGTAATTGCATGTGATTCAAATCCATTTAGGATTGGGAAACAAATGCTAGCTCGCCTTACATGAAACACACTCTGCTTTTGAGAAAAGAGCACTCTTCTACTCTACTGTGCTTCCTATGGGGTCCGAATAGTGAGCTTGCTAAGAACAAAAGAACTGTGCTTCCTACACACACGGGCCATATCTAGTTCAACTCTGCTTAGGAAACTGACAAGAACAGTAGCTCCTCTTCAGTCCAATACACTGTACTTGCGGGGAACATACGCGAGTGCTATTTGCACTGTGTATGGCAATTGGAGCCTTATAGTGACTTGTCTTACCAGAAAAAAACTCTTGCTCGTAGGACAAAAAACTGCATGTGACTCAACGCCATTTAACACTGGGAAACAAACGCTAGCTCGACTTCCAAGAAACACATTCTGCTTTTGAGAAAAAAACACTCTTCTACTCTACTGTGTTTCCTATGAGGTCCGAACAGTGAGCTTGCTCAGAACAAAAGAATTGTGCTTCCTACACACACGGGCTATATCTAGTTCAACTATGCTTAGGAAACTGAGAGGAACAGTAGCTCCGTTTCAGTCCAATACCCTGTACTTCCTGGAAACAGACACGAGTGCTATTTGTCCTGTGTATGGCAATGGCAGCGCAATAGTGATTCTTCATACCATAAAACAACTCTTGCTCGTAGGAACAGAAACTGCAATGTGATTCAATTCCATTAAGGACTGGAAAAGAAACGCTAGCTCGCCTTACAAGAAACACACTCTGCTTTAGAGAAAAGAGCACTCTTCTACTCTACTGTGTTTCCTATGAGGTCCAAACAGTGAGCTTGCTCAGAACAAAAGAACTGTGCTTCCTACACACACGGGGTATATCTAGTTCAACTCTGCTTAGGAGACTGACAAGAACAGTAGCTCCTCTTCAGTCCAATACACTGTACTTGCTGGGAACAGACGGGAGGGCTATTTGCACTGTGTATGGCAATGGGAGCACAATAGTGACTTTCCTTACCAGAAAACAACTCTTGCTCGTAGGACCAGAAACTGCATGTGATTCCACTCCATTTAGGACTGGGAAACAAATGCTAGCTCGCCTTACAAAAACACACTCTGCTTTAGAGAAAAAGAGCACTCTTTTACTCTACTGTGTTTCCTATGAGATCCAAACAGTGAGCTTGCTCAGAACAAAAGAACTGTGCTTCCTACACATACGGACCATATCTAAGTTCAAATCTGCTTAGGAAACTGACAAGAACAGTAGCTCCTATTCACTCCAATACACTGTACTTTCTGGGAAAAGACTCGAGTGCTATTTGCCTTGTATAGGGAAATGGGAGCACAATAGTGACTTTCCTTACCATAAAACAATTCTTGCTCGTAGGAACAGAAACTGCATGTGATTCAACTCCATTTAGGACTAGGAAACAAACGCTAGCTCGCCTTACAAAAACACACTCTGCTTTTGAGAAAAGAGCACACTTCTACTCTACTGTGTTTCCTATGGTGTCCGAAAAGTGAGCTTGCTCAGAACAAAAGAACTGTGCTTCCTACAAACATGGCCATATCTAGTTCAATTCTGCTTAGGAACCTGACAATAACAGTAGATCCTCTTCAGTCCAATACACTGTACATGCTGGGAACAGACGCCAGTGCTATTTGTCCTGTGTATGGCAATGGCGGCACAATACTGACTCTTCTTACCATAAAACAACTCTTGATCGTAGGACCAGAAACTGCATGTGATTCAACTCCATTTAGGACTGGGAAACAAAAGCTAGCTCACCTTACAGAAACACACTCTGCTTTAGAGAAAAGAGCACTCTTCTACTCTACTGTGTTTCCTATAGGGCCAGAACAGTGAGCTTGCTCAGAACAAAGAACTGTGCTTCCTACACACGGGTCATATCTAGTTCAACTCTGCTTAGGAAACTGACAAGAACAGTAGCTCCTCTTCAGTCCAATACACTGTACTTGCGGGGAACATACGCGAGTGCTATTTGCACTGTGTATGGCAATTGGAGCCTTATAGTGACTTGTCTTACCAGAAAAAAACTCTTGCTCGTAGGACAAAAAACTGCATGTGACTCAACGCCATTTAACACTGGGAAACAAACGCTAGCTCGACTTCCAAGAAACACACTCTGCTTTTGAGAAAAGAGCACTCTTCTACTCTACTGTGTTTCCTATGAGGTCCGAACAGTTAGCTTGCTCAGAACAAAAGAACTGTGCTTCCTACACACACGGGCTATATCTAGTTCAACTCTGCTTAGGAAACTGACAAGAACAGTAGCTCCTCTTCAGTCCAATACCCTGTACATGCTGGAAACAGACACGAGTGCTATTTGTCCTGTGTATGGCAATGGCAGCGCAATAGTGATTCTTCTTACCATAAAACAACTCTTGCTCGTAGGACCAGAAACTGCATGTGATTCAATTCCATTTAGGACTGGGAAAGAAACGCTAGCTCGCCTTACAAGAAACACACTCTGCTTTAGAGAAAAGAGCACTCTTCTACTCTACTGTGTTTTCTATAGGGCCAGAACAGTGAGCTTGCTCAGAACAAAGACCTGTGCTTCCTACACACGGGTCATATCTAGTTCAACTCTGCTTAGGATACTGACAAGAACAGTAGCTCCTCTTCAGTCCGATACACTGTACTTGCAGGGAACAGACGCGAGTGCTATTTGCACTGTGTATGGCAATTGGAGCACAATAGTGACTCGCCCTACCAGAAAACAACTCTTGCTCGTAGGACAAAAACCTGCATGTGACTCAACTCCATTTAGGACTGGGAAACAAACGCTAGCTCGCCTT
Source organism: Peromyscus eremicus (assembly GCF_949786415.1). NCBI lineage: Eukaryota > Metazoa > Chordata > Mammalia > Rodentia > Cricetidae > Peromyscus > Peromyscus eremicus. Next base: position 397,347 of record NW_026734452.1, on the reverse strand, counting down.
ACAAGAAACACACTCTGCTTTTGAGAAAAGAGCACTCTTCTACTCTACTGTGTTTCCTATGTGTTCCGAACAGTGAGCTTGCTCAGAACAAAAAAACTGTGCTTCCTACACACACGGCCATATCTAGTTCAAGTCTGCTTAGGAACCTGACAAGAACAGTAGATCCTCTACAGTCCATTACACTGTACTTGCTGGGAACAGACGCCAGTGCTATTTGTCCTGTGTATGGCAATGGCAGAGCAATAATGACTCTTCTTACCATAAAACAACTCTTGCTCATAGTACTAGAAACTGCATGTGATTCAACTCCATTTAGGATTGGGAAACAAACGCTAGCTCGCCTTACAAGAAACACACTCTGCTTTAGAGAAAAGAGCACTCTTCTACTCTACTATATTTCCTATAGAGCCAGAACAGTGACCTTGCTCAGAACAAAAGAACTGTGCTTCCTACACAGGGCCATAACAAGTTCAACTCTGCTTAGGAAACTGAGAAGAACAGTAGCTCCTCTTCCGTCCAATACACTCTACTTGCTGGGAACAGACGCGATGCTATTTGCACTGTGTATGGCAATGGGAGCGCAATAGTGACTTTCCTTACCAGAAAACAACTCTTGCTCGTAGGACCAGTAACTGCATGTGATTCAAATCCATTTAGGATTGGGAAACAAATGCTAGCTCGCCTTACATGAAACACACTCTGCTTTTGAGAAAAGAGCACTCTTCTACTCTACTGTGCTTCTTATGGGGTCCGAATAGTGAGCTTGCTAAGAACAAAAGAACTGTGCTTCCTACACACACGGGCCATATCTAGTTCAACTCTGCTTAGGAAACTGACAAGAACAGTAGCTCCTCTTCAGTCCAATACACTGTACTTGCGGGGAACATACGCGAGTGCTATTTGTACTGTGTATGGCAATTGGAGCCTTATAGTGACTTGTCTTACCAGAAAAAAACTCTTGCTCGTAGGACAAAAAACTGCATGTGACTCAACTCCATTTAGGACTGGGAAACAAACGCTAGCTCAGCTTCCAAGAAACACACTCTGCTTTTGAGAAAAAAACACTCTTCTACTCTACTGTGTTTACTATGAGGTCCGAACAGTGAGCTTGCTCAGAACAAAAGAACTGTGCTTCCTACACACACGGGCTATATCTAGTTCAACTCTGCTAAGGAAACTGAGAAGAACAGTAGCTCCTCTTCAGTCCAATACCCTGTACTTGCTGGAAACAGACACGAGTGCTATTTGTCCTGCATATGGCAATGGCAGCGCAATAGTGATTCTTCTTACCATAAAACAACTCTTGCTCGTAGGAACAGAAACTGCATGTGATTCAATTCCATTTAGGACTGGGAAAGAAACGCTAGCTCGCCTTACAAGAAACACACTCTGCTTTAGAGAAAAGAGCACTCTTCTACTCTACTGTGTTTCCTATGAGGTCCAAACAGTGAGCTTGCTCAGAACAAAAGAACTGTGCTTCCTACACACACGGGCCATATCTAGTTCAACTCTGCTTAGGAAACTGACAAGAACAGTAGCTCCTCTTCAGTCCAATACACTGTACTTGCTGGGAACAGACGGGAGGGCTATTTGCACTGTGTATGGCAATTGGAGCCTTATAGTGACTTGTCTTACCAGAAAAAAACTCTTGCTCGTAGGACAAAAAACTGCATGTGACTCAACTCCATTTAACACTGGGAAACAAACACTAGCTCGACTTCCAAGAAACACACTCTGCTTTTGAGAAAAGAGCACTCTTCTACTCTACTGTGTTTCCTTTGAGGTCCGAACAGTGAGCTTGCTCAGAACAAAAGAACTGTGCTTCCTACACACACGGGCTATATCTAGTTCAACTCTGCTTAGGAAACTGACAAGAACAGTAGCTCCTCTTCAGTCCAATACCCTGTACTTGCTGGAAACAGACACGAGTGCTACTTGTCCTGTGTATGGCAATGGCAGCGCCATAGTGATTCTTCTTACCATAAAACAACTCTTGCTCGTAGGACCAGAAACTGCATGTGATTCAATTCCATTTAGGACTGGGAAAGAAACGCTAGCTCGCCTTACAAGAAACTCACTCTGCTTTAGAGAAAAGAGCACTCTTCTACTCTACTGTGTTTCCTATAATGCCAGAACAGTGAGCTTGCTCAGAACAAAGAACTGTGCTTCCTACACACGGGTCATATCTAGTTCAACTCTGCTTAGGAAACTGACAAGAACAGTAGCTCCTCTTCAGTCCGATACACTGTACTTGCAGGGAACAGACGCGAGTGCTATTTGCACTGTGTATGGCAATTGGAGCACAATAGTGACTCGCCCTACCAGAAAACAACTCTTGCTCGTAGGACAAAAACCTGCATGTGACTCAACTCCATTTAGGACTGGGAAACAAACGCTAGCTCGACTTCCAAGAAACACACTCTGCTTTTGAGAAAAGAGCACTCTTCTACTCTACTGTGTTTCCTATGTGTTCCGAACAGTGAGCTTGCTCAGAACAAAAAAACTGTGCTTCCTACACACACGGCCATATCTAGTTCAAGTCTGCTTAGGAACCTGACAAGAACAGTAGATCCTCTTCAGTCCATTACACTGTACTTGCTGGGAACAGACGCCAGTGCTATTTGTCCTGTGTATGGCAATGGCAGAGCAATAATGACTCTTCTTACCATAAAACAACTCTTGCTCATAGTACTAGAAACTGCATGTGATTCAACTCCATTTAGTATTGGGAAACAAACGCTAGCTCGCCTTACAAAAAACACACTCTGCTTTAGAGAAAAGAGCACTCTTCTACTCTACTATATTTCCTATAGAGCCAGAACAGTGACCTTGCTCAGAACAAAAGAACTGTGCTTCCTACACAGGGCCATAACAAGTTCAACTCTGCTTAGGAAACTGAGAAGAACAGTAGCTCCTCTTCCGTCCAATACACTGTATTTGCTGGGAACAGACGAGATGCTATTTGCACTGTGTATGGCAATGGGAGCGCAATAGTGACTTTCCTTACCAGAAAAAAACTCTTGCTCGTAGGACCAGTAATTGCATGTGATTCAAATCCATTTAGGATTGGGAAACAAATGCTAGCTCGCCTTACATGAAACACACTCTGCTTTTGAGAAAAGAGCACTCTTCTACTCTACTGTGCTTCCTATGGGGTCCGAATAGTGAGCTTGCTAAGAACAAAAGAACTGTGCTTCCTACACACACGGGCCATATCTAGTTCAACTCTGCTTAGGAAACTGACAAGAACAGTAGCTCCTCTTCAGTCCAATACACTGTACTTGCGGGGAACATACGCGAGTGCTATTTGCACTGTGTATGGCAATTGGAGCCTTATAGTGACTTGTCTTACCAGAAAAAAACTCTTGCTCGTAGGACAAAAAACTGCATGTGACTCAACGCCATTTAACACTGGGAAACAAACGCTAGCTCGACTTCCAAGAAACACATTCTGCTTTTGAGAAAAAAACACTCTTCTACTCTACTGTGTTTCCTATGAGGTCCGAACAGTGAGCTTGCTCAGAACAAAAGAATTGTGCTTCCTACACACACGGGCTATATCTAGTTCAACTATGCTTAGGAAACTGAGAGGAACAGTAGCTCCGTTTCAGTCCAATACCCTGTACTTCCTGGAAACAGACACGAGTGCTATTTGTCCTGTGTATGGCAATGGCAGCGCAATAGTGATTCTTCATACCATAAAACAACTCTTGCTCGTAGGAACAGAAACTGCATGTGATTCAATTCCATTTAGGACTGGAAAAGAAACGCTAGCTCGCCTTACAAGAAACACACTCTGCTTTAGAGAAAAGAGCACTCTTCTACTCTACTGTGTTTCCTATGAGGTCCAAACAGTGAGCTTGCTCAGAACAAAAGAACTGTGCTTCCTACACACACGGGCCATATCTAGTTCAACTCTGCTTAGGAGACTGACAAGAACAGTAGCTCCTCTTCAGTCCAATACACTGTACTTGCTGGGAACAGACGGGAGGGCTATTTGCACTGTGTATGGCAATGGGAGCACAATAGTGACTTTCCTTACCAGAAAACAACTCTTGCTCGTAGGACCAGAAACTGCATGTGATTCCACTCCATTTAGGACTGGGAAACAAATGCTAGCTCGCCTTACAAAAACACACTCTGCTTTAGAGAAAAGAGCACTCTTTTACTCTACTGTGTTTCCTGTGAGATCCAAACAGTGAGCTTGCTCAGAACAAAAGAACTGTGCTTCCTACACATACGGACCATATCTAGTTCAAATCTGCTTAGGAAACTGACAAGAACAGTAGCTCCTATTCACTCCAATACACTGTACTTTCTGGGAAAAGACTCGAGTGCTATTTGCCTTGTATAGGGAAATGGGAGCGCAATAGTGACTTTCCTTACCATAAAACAATTCTTGCTCGTAGGAACAGAAACTGCATGTGATTCAACTCCATTTAGGACTAGGAAACAAACGCTAGCTCGCCTTACAAAAACACACTCTGCTTTTGAGAAAAGAGCACTCTTCTACTCTACTGTGTTTCCTATGGTGTCCGAAAAGTGAGCTTGCTCAGAACAAAAGAACTGTGCTTCCTACAAACATGGCCATATCTAGTTCAATTCTGCTTAGGAACCTGACAATAACAGTAGATCCTCTTCAGTCCAATAGAATGTACGTGCTGGGAACAGACGCCAGTGCTATTTGTCCTGTGTATGGCAATGGCGGCACAATACTGACTCTTCTTACCATAAAACAACTCTTGATCGTAGGACCAGAAACTGCATGTGATTCAACTCCATTTAGGACTGGGAAACAAAAGCTAGCTCACCTTACAGAAACACACTCTGCTTTAGAGAAAAGAGCACTCTTCTACTCTACTGTGTTTCCTATAGGGCCAGAACAGTGAGCTTGCTCAGAACAAAGAACTGTGCTTCCTACACACGGGTCATATCTAGTTCAACTCTGCTTAGGAAACTGACAAGAACAGTAGCTCCTCTTCAGTCCAATACACTGTACTTGCGGGGAACATACGCGAGTGCTATTTGCACTGTGTATGGCAATTGGAGCCTTATAGTGACTTGTCTTACCAGAAAAAAACTCTTGCTCGTAGGACAAAAAACTGCATGTGACTCAACGCCATTTAACACTGGGAAACAAACGCTAGCTCGACTTCCAAGAAACACACTCTGCTTTTGAGAAAAAAACACTCTTCTACTCTACTGTGTTTCCTATGATGTCCGAACAGTGAGCTTGCTCAGAACAAAAGAATTGTGCTTCCTACACACACGGGCTATATCTAGTTCAACTATGCTTAGGAAACTGAGAGGAACAGTAGCTCCTTTTCAGTCCAATACCCTGTACTTGCTGGAAACAGACACGAGTGCTATTTGTCCTGTGTATGGCAATGGCAGCGCAATAGTGATTCTTCATACCATAAAACAACTCTTGCTCGTAGGACCAGAAACTGCATGTGATTCAATTCCATTTAGGACTGGAAAAGAAACGCTAGCTCGCCTTACAAGAAACACACTCTGCTTTAGAGAAAAGAGCACTCTTCTACTCTACTGTGTTTCCTATGAGGTCCAAACAGTGAGCTTGCTCAGAACAAAAGAACTGTGCTTCCTACACACACGGGCCATATCTAGTTCAACTCTGCTTAGGAAACTGACAAGAACAGTAGCTCCTCTTCAGTCCAATACACTGTACTTGCTGGGAACAGACGGGATGGCTATTTGCACTGTGTATGGCAATGGGAGCACAATAGTGACTTTCCTTACCAGAAAACAACTCTTGCTCGTAGGACCAGAAACTGCATGTGATTCCACTCCATTTAGGACTGGGAAACAAATGCTAGCTCGCCTTACAAAAACACACTCTGCTTTAGAGAAAAGAGCACTCTTTTACTCTACTGTGTTTCCTATGAGATCCAAACAGTGAGCTTGCTCAGAACAAAAGAACTGTGCTTCCTACACATACGGACCATATCTAGTTCAAATCTGCTTAGGAAACTGACAAGAACAGTAGCTCCTATTCACTCCAATACACTGTACTTTCTGGGAAAAGACTCGAGTGCTATTTGCCTTGTATAGGGAAATGGGAGCGCAATAGTGACTTTCCTTACCATAAAACATTTCTTGCTCGTAGGAACAGAAACTGCATGTGATTCAACTCCATTTAGGACTAGGAAACAAATGCTAGCTCGCCTTACAAAAACACACTCTGCTTTTGAGAAAAGAGCACTCTTCTACTCTACTGTGTTTCCTATGGTGTCCGAAAAGTGAGCTTGCTCAGAACAAAAGAACTGTGCTTCCTACACACATGGCCATATCTAGTTCAATTCTGCTTAGGAACCTGACAATAACAGTAGATCCTCTTCAGTCCAATACACTGTACGTGCTGGGCACAGACGCCAGTGCTATTTGTCCTGTGTATGGCAATGGCGGCACAATAGTGACTCTTCTTACCATAAAACAACTCTTGATCGTAGGACCAGAAACTGCATGTGATTCAACTCCATTTAGGACTGGGAAACAAAAGCTAGCTCACCTTACAGAAACACACTCTGCTTTAGAGAAAAGAGCACTCTTCTACTCTACTGTGTTTCCTATAGGGCCAGAACAGTGAGCTTGCTCAGAACAAAGAACTGTGCTTCCTACACACGGGTCATATCTAGTTCAACTCTGCTTAGGAAACTGACAAGAACAGTAGCTCCTCTTCAGTCCGATACACTGTACTTGCAGGGAACAGACGCGAGTGCTATTTGCACTGTGTATGGCAATTGGAGCACAATAGTGACTCGCCCTACCAGAAAACAACTCTTGCTCGTAGGACAAAAACCTGCATGTGACTCAACTCCATTTAGGACTGGGAAACAAACGCTAGCTCGACTTCCAAGAAACACACTCTGCTTTTGAGAAAAGAGCACTCTTCTACTCTACTGTGTTTCCTATGTGTTCCGAACAGTGAGCTTGCTCAGAACAAAAAAACTGTGCTTCCTACACACACGGCCATATCTAGTTCAAGTCTGCTTAGGAACCTGACAAGAACAGTAGATCCTCTTCAGTCCATTACACTGTACTTGCTGGGAACAGACGCCAGTGCTATTTGTCCTGTGTATGGCAATGGCAGAGCAATAATGACTCTTCTTACCATAAAACAACTCTTGCTCATAGTACTAGAAACTGCATGTGATTCAACTCCATTTAGGACTGGGAAACAAACGCTAGCTCGCCTTACAAGAAACACACTCTGCTTTAGAGAAAAGAGCACTCTTCTACTCTACTGTATTTCCTATAGAGCCAGAACAGTGACCTTGCTCAGAACAAAAGAACTGTGCTTCCTACACAGGGCCATAACAAGTTCAACTCTGCTTAGGAAACTGAGAAGAACAGTAGCTCCTCTTCCATCCAATACACTGTATTTGCTGGGAACAGACGCGATGCTATTTGCACTGTGTATGGCAATGGGAGCGCAATAGTGACTTTCCTTACCAGAAAACAACTCTTGCTCGTAGGACCAGTAATTGCATGTGATTCAAATCCATTTAGGATTGGGAAACAAATGCTAGCTCGCCTTACATGAAACACACTCTGCTTTTGAGAAAAGAGCACTCTTCTACTCTACTGTGCTTCCTATGGGGTCCGAATAGTGAGCTTGCTAAGAACAAAAGAACTGTGCTTCCTACACACACGGGCCATATCTAGTTCAACTCTGCTTAGGAAACTGACAAGAACACTAGCTCCTCTTCAGTCCAATACACTGTACTTGCGGGGAACAGACGTGAGTGCTATTTGCACTGTGTATGGCAATTGGAGCACAATAGTGACTTGTCTTACCTGAAAACAACTCTTGCTCGTTGGACAAAAAACTGCATGTGACTCAACTCCATTTAGGACTGGGAAACAAACGCTAGCTCAATTTTCAAGAGACACACTCTGCTTTTCAGAAAAGAGCACTCTTCTACTCTACTGTGTTTCCTATGTGTTCCGAACAGTGAGCTTTCTCAGAACAAAAAAACTGTGCTTCCTACACACACGGCCATATCTAGTTCAAGTCTGCTTAGGAACCTGACAAGAACAGTAGATCCTCTTCAGTCCAATACACTGTACTTGCTGGGAACAGATGCGAGTGCTATTTGTTCTGTGTATGTCAATGGCAGCGCAATAGTGACTCTTCCTACCAGAAAACAACTCTTGCTCGTAGGACCAGAAACTGCATGTGATTCATCTCCATTTAGGACTGGGAAACAAACTCTAGCTCGCTTTACAAGAAACACACTCTGCTTTTGAGAAAAGAGCACTCTTCTACTCTACTGTGTTTCCTATAGGGCCAGAACAGTGAGCTTTCTCAGAAAAAAAGAACTGTGCTTTCTACACAAACGGACCATATCTAGTTCAACTCTGCTTAGGAAACTGAAAAGAACAGTAGCTCCTCTTCAGTCCAATACACTGTACGTGCTGGGAACAGACGCCAGTGCTATTTGTCCTGTGTATGGCAATGGCGGCACAATAGTGACTCTTCTTACCATAAAACAACTCTTGATCGTAGGACCAGAAACTGCATGTGATTCAACTCCATTTAGGACTGGGAAACAAAAGCTAGCTCAGCTTACAGAAACACACTCTGCTTTAGAGAAAAGAGCACTCTTCTACTCTACTGTGTTTCCTATAGGGCCAGAACAGTGAGCTTGCTCAGAACAAAGAACTGTGCTTCCTACACACGGGTCATATCTAGATCAACTCTGCTTAGGAAACTGACAAGAACAGTAGCTACTCTTCAGACCAATACACTGTACTTGCAAAGAACAGACGCGAGTGCTATTTGCACTGTGTATGGCAATTGGAGCACAATAGTGACTCGCCCTACCAGAAAACAACTCTTGCTCGTAGGACAAAAACCTGCATGTGACTCAACTCCATTTAGGACTGGGAAACAAACGCTAGCTCGACTTCCAAGAAACACACTCTGCTTTTGAGAAAAGAGCACTCTTCTACTCTACTGTGTTTCCTATTTGTTCCGAACAGTGAGCTTGCTCAGAACAAAAAAACTGTGCTTCCTACACACACGGCCATATCTAGTTCAAGTCTGCTTAGGAACCTGACAAGAACAGTAGATCCTCTTCAGTCCATTACACTGTACTTGCTGGGAACAGACGCCAGTGCTATTTGTCCTCTGTATGGCAATGGCAGAGCAATAATGACTCTTCTTACCATAAAACAACTCTTGCTCATAGTACTAGAAACTGCATGTGATTCAACTCCATTTAGGACTGGGAAACAAACGCTAGCTCGCCTTACAAGAAACACACTCTGCTTTAGAGAAAAGAGCACTCTTCTACTCTACTGTATTTCCTATAGAGCCAGAACAGTGACCTTGCTCAGAACAAAAGAACTGTGCTTCCTACACAGGGCCATAACAAGTTCAAGTCTGCTTAGGAAACTGAGAAGAACAGTAGCTCCTCTTCCGTCCAATACACTCTACTTGCTGGGAACAGACGCAATGCTATTTGCACTGTGTATGGCAATGGGAGAGCAATAGTGACTTTCCTTACCAGAAAACAACTCTTGCTCGTAGGACCAGTAACTGCATGTGATTCAAATCCATTTAGGATTGGGAAACAAATGCTAGCTCGCCTTACATGAAACACACTCTGCTTTTGAGAAAAGAGCACTCTTCTACTCTACTGTGCTTCTTATGGGGTCCAAATAGTGAGCTTGCTAAGAACAAAAGAACTGTGCTTCCTACACACACGGGCCATATCTAGTTCAACTCTGCTTAGGAAACTGACAAGAACAGTAGCTCCTCTTCAGTCCAATACACTGTACTTGCGGGGAACATACGCGAGTGCTATTTGTACTGTGTATGGCAATTGGAGCCTTGTAGTGACTTGTCTTACCAGAAAAAAACTCTTGCTCGTAGGACAAAAAACTGCACGTGACTCAACTCCATTTAGGACTGGGAAACAAGCGCTAGCTCAACTTCCAAGAAACACACTCTGCTTTTGAGAAAAAAACACTCTTCTACTCTACTCTGTTTCCTATGAGGTCCGAACAGTGAGCTTGCTCAGAACAAAAGAACTGTGCTTCCTACACACACGGGCTATATCTAGTTCAACTCTGCTAAGGAAACTGAGAAGAACAGTAGCTCCTCTTCAGTCCAATACCCTGTACTTGCTGGAAACAGACACGAGTGCTATTTGTCCTGCATATGGCAATGGCAGCGCAATAGTGATTCTTCTTACCATAAAACAACTCTTGCTCGTAGGAACAGAAACTGCATGTGATTCAATTCCATTTAGGACTGGGAAAGAAACGCTAGCTCGCCTTACAAGAAACACACTCTGCTTTAGAGAAAAGAGCACTCTTCTACTCTACTGTGTTTCCTATGAGGTCCAAACAGTGAGCTTGCTCAGAACAAAAGAACTGTGCTTCCTACACACACGGGCCATATCTAGTTCAACTCTGCTTAGGAAACTGACAAGAACAGTAGCTCCTCTTCAGTCCAATACACTGTACTTGCTGAGAACAGACAGGAGGGCTATTTGCACTGTGTATGGCAATTGGAGCCTTATAGTGACTTGTCTTACCAGAAAAAAACTCTTGCTCATAGGACAAAAAACTGCATGTGACTCAACTCCATTTAACACTGGGAAACAAACGCTAGCTCGACTTCCAAGAAACACACTCTGCTTTTGAGAAAAGAGCACTCTTCTACTCTACTGTGTTTCCTATGAGGTCCGAACAGTGAGCTTGCTCAGAACAAAAGAACTGTGCTTCCTACACACACAGGCTATATCTAGTTCAACTCTGCTTAGGAAACTGAGAAGAACAGTAGCTCCTCTTCAGTCCAATACCCTGTACTTGCTGGAAACAGACACGAGTGCTATTTGTCCTGTGTATGGCAATGGCAGCCCAATAGTGATTCTTCTTACCATAAAACAACTCTTGCTCGTAGGACCAGAAACTGCATGTGATTCAATTCCATTTAGGACTGGGAAAGAAACGCCAGCTCGCCTTACAAGAAACACACTCTGCTTTAGAGAAAAGAGCACTCTTCTACTCTACTGTGTTTCCTATGAGGTCCAAACAGTGAGCTTGCTCAGAACAAAAGAACTGTGCTTCCTACACACACGGGCCATATCTAGTTCAACTCTGCTTAGGAAACTGACAAGAACAGTAGCTCCTCTTCAGTCCAATACACTGTACTTGCTGGGAACAGACGGGAGGGCTATTTGCACTGTGTATGGCAATGGGAGCACAATAGTGACTTTCCTTACCAGAAAACAACTCTTGCTCGTAGGACCAGAAACTGCATGTGATTCCACTCCATTTAGGACTGGGAAACAAATGCTAGCTCGCCTTACAAAAACACACTCTGCTTTAGAGAAAAGAGCACTCTTTTACTCTACTGTGTTTCCTATGAGATCCAAACAGTGAGCTTGCTCAGAACAAAAGAACTGTGCTTCCTACACATACTGACCATATCTAGGTCAACTCTGCTTAGGAAACTGACAAGAACAGTAGCTCCTATTCACTCCAATACACTGTACTTGCTGGGAAAAGACTCGAGTGCTATTTGCCTTGTATAGGGAAATGGGAGCGCAATAGTGACTTTCCTTACCATAAAACAATTCTTGCTCGTAGGAACAGAAACTGCATGTGATTCAACTCCATTTAGGACTAGGAAACAAACGCTAGGTCGCCTTACAAAAACACACTCTGCTTTTGAGAAAAGAGCACTCTTCTACTCTACTGTGTTTCCTATGGTGTCCGAAAAGTGAGCTTGCTCTGAACAAAAGAACTGTGCTTCCTACACACATGGTCATATCTAGTTCAATTCTGCTTAGGAACCTGACAATAACAGTAGATCCTCTTCAGTCCAATACACTGTACGTGCTGGGAACAGACGCCAGTGCTATTTGTCCTGTGTATGGCAATGGCGGCACAATACTGACTCTTCTTACCATAAATCAACTCTTGATCGTAGGACCAGAAACTGCATGTGATTCAACTCCATTTAGGACTGGGAAACAAAAGCTAGCTCACCTTACAGAAACACACTCTGCTTTAGAAAAAAGAGCACTCTTCTACTCTACTGTGTTTCCTATAGGGCCAGAACAGTGAGCTTGCTCAGAACAAAGAACTGTGCTTCCTACACACGGGTCATATCTAGTTCAACTCTGCTTAGGAAACTGACAAGAACAGTAGCTCCTCTTCAGTCCGATACACTGTACTTGCAGGGAACAGACGCGAGTGCTATTTGCACTGTGTATGGCAATTGGAGCACAATAGTGACTCGCCCTACCAGAAAACAACTCTTGCTCGTAGGACAAAAACCTGCATGTGACTCAACTCCATTTAGGACTGGGAAACAAACGCTAGCTCGACTTCCAAGAAACACACTCTGCTTTTGAGAAAAGAGCACTCTTCTACTCTACTGTGTTTCCTATGTGTTCCGAACAGTGAGCTTGCTCAGAACAAAAAAACTGTGCTTCCTACACACACGGCCATATCTAGTTCAAGTCTGCTTAGGAACCTGACAAGAACAGTAGATCCTCTTCAGTCCATTACACTGTACTTGCTGGGAACAGACGCCAGTGCTATTTGTCCTGTGTATGGCAATGGCAGAGCAATAATGACTCTTCTTACCATAAAACAACTCTTGCTCATAGTACTAGAAACTGCATGTGATTCAACTCCATTTAGGACTGGGAAACAAACGCTAGCTCGCCTTACAAGAAACACACTCTGCTTTAGAGAAAAGAGCACTCTTCTACTCTACTGTGTTTCCTATGAGGTCCAAACAGTGGGCTTGCTCAGAACAAAAGAACTGTGCTTCCTACACACACGGGCCATATCTAGTTCAACTCTGCTTAGGAAACTGACAAGAATAGTAGCTCCTCTTCAGTCCAATACACTGTACTTGCTGGGAACAGACGGGAGGGCTATTTGCACTGTGTATGGCAATGGGAGCACAATAGTGACTTTCCTTACCAGAAAACAACTCTTGCTCGTAGGACCAGAAACTGCATGTGATTCCACTCCATTTAGGACTGGGAAACAAATGCTAGCTCGCCTTACAAAAACACACTCTGCTTTAGAGAAAAGAGCACTCTTTTACTCTACTGTGTTTCCTATGAGATCCAAACAGTGAGCTTGCTCAGAACAAAAGAACTGTGCTTCCTACACATACTGAGCATATCTAGTTCAACTCTGCTTAGGAAACTGACAAGAACAGTAGCTCCTATTCACTCCAATACACTGTACTTGCTGGGAAAAGACTCGAGTGCTATTTGCCTTGTATAGGGAAATGGGAGCGCAATAGTGACTTTCCTTACCATAAAACAATTCTTGCTCGTAGGAACAGAAACTGCATGTGATTCAACTCCATTTAGGACTAGGAAACAAACGCTAGGTCGCCTTACAAAAACACACTCTGCTTTTGAGAAAAGAGCACTCTTCTACTCTACTGTGTTTCCTATGGTGTCCAAAAAGTGAGCTTGCTCAGAACAAAAGAACTGTGCTTCCTACACACATGGCCATATCTAGTTCAATTCTGCTTAGGAACCTGACAAGAACAGTAGATCCTCTTCAGTCCAATACACTGTACGTGCTGGGAGCAGACGCCAGTGCTATTTGTCCTGTGTATGGCAATGGCGGCACAATAGTGACTCTTCTTACCATAAAACAATTCTTGAACGTAGGACCAGAAACTGCATGTGATTCAACTCCATTTAGGACTGGGAAACAAAAACTAGCTCACCTTACAGAAACACACTCTGCTTTAGAGAAAAGAGCACTCTTCTACTCTACTGTGTTTCCTATAGGGCCAGAACAGTGAGCTTGCTCAGAACAAAGAACTGTGCTTCCTACACACGGGTCATATCTAGTTCAACTCTGCTTAGGAAACTGACAAGAACAGTAGCTCCTCTTCAGTCCGATACACTGTACTTGCAGGGAACAGACGCGAGTGCTATTTGCACTGTGTATGGCAATTGGAGCACAATAGTGACTCGCCCTACCAGAAAACAACTCTTGCTCGTAGGACAAAAACCTGCATGTGACTCAACTCCATTTAGGACTGGGAAACAAACGCTAGCTCGACTTCCAAGAAACACACTCTGCTTTTGAGAAAAGAGCACTCTTCTACTCTACTGTGTTTCCTATGTGTTCCGAACAGTGAGCTTGCTCAGAACAAAAAAACTGTGCTTCCTACACACACGGCCATATCTAGTTCAAGTCTGCTTAGGAACCTGACAAGAACAGTAGATCCTCTTCAGTCCATTACACTGTACTTGCTGGGAACAGACGCCAGTGCTATTTGTCCTGTGTATGGCAATGGCAGAGCAATAATGACTCTTCTTACCATAAAACAACTCTTGCTCATAGTACTAGAAACTGCATGTGATTCAACTCCATTTAGGACTGGGAAACAAACGCTAGCTCGCCTTACAAGAAACACACTCTGCTTTAGAGAAAAGAGCACTCTTCTACTCTACTGTGTTTCCTATGAGGTCCAAACAGTGGGCTTGCTCAGAACAAAAGAACTGTGCTTCCTACACACACGGGCCATATCTAGTTCAACTCTGCTTAGGAAACTGACAAGAATAGTAGCTCCTCTTCAGTCCAATACACTGTACTTGCTGGGAACAGACGGGAGGGCTATTTGCACTGTGTATGGCAATGGGAGCACAATAGTGACTTTCCTTACCATAAAACAACTCTTGCTCGTAGGACCAGAAACTGCATGTGATTCCACTCCATTTAGGACTGGGAAACAAATGCTAGCTCGCCTTACAAAAACACACTCTGCTTTAGAGAAAAGAGCACTCTTTTACTCTACTGTGTTTCCTATGAGATCCAAACAGTGAGCTTGCTCAGAACAAAAGAACTGTGCTTCCTACACATACTGAGCATATCTAGTTCAACTTTGCTTAGGAAACTGACAAGAACAGTAGCTCCTATTCACTCCAATACACTGTACTTGCTGGGAAAAGACTCGAGTGCTATTTGCCTTGTATAGGGAAATGGGAGCGCAATAGTGACTTTCCTTACCATAAAACAATTCTTGCTCGTAGGAACAGAAACTGCATGTGATTCAACTCCATTTAGGACTAGGAAACAAACGCTAGGTCGCCTTACAAAAACACACTCTGCTTTTGAGAAAAGAGCACTCTTCTACTCTACTGTGTTTCCTATGGTGTCCAAAAAGTGAGCTTGCTCAGAACAAAAGAACTGTGCTTCCTACACACATGGCCATATCTAGTTCAATTCTGCTTAGGAACCTGACAAGAACAGTAGATCCTCTTCAGTCCAATACACTGTACGTGCTGGGAGCAGACGCCAGTGCTATTTGTCCTGTGTATGGCAATGGCGGCACAATAGTGACTCTTCTTACCATAAAACAATTCTTGAACGTAGGATCAGAAACTGCATGTGATTCAACTCCATTTAGGACTGGGAAACAAAAACTAGCTCACCTTACAGAAACACACTCTGCTTTAGAGAAAAGAGCACTCTTCTACTCTACTGTGTTTCCTATAGGGCCAGAACAGTGAGCTTGCTCAGAACAAAGAACTGTGCTTCCTACACACGGGTCATATCTAGTTCAACTCTGCTTAGGAAACTGACAAGAACAGTAGCTCCTCTTCAGTCCGATACACTGTACTTGCAGGGAACAGACGCGAGTGCTATTTGCACTGTGTATGGCAATTGGAGCACAATAGTGACTCGCCCTACCAGAAAACAACTCTTGCTCGTAGGACAAAAACCTGCATGTGACTCAACTCCATTTAGGACTGGGAAACAAACGCTAGCTCGACTTCCAAGAAACACACTCTGCTTTTGAGAAAAGAGCACTCTTCTACTCTACTGTGTTTCCTATGTGTTCCGAACAGTGAGCTTGCTCAGAACAAAAAAACTGTGCTTCCTACACACACGGCCATATCTAGTTCAAGTCTGCTTATGAACCTGACAAGAACAGTAGATCCTCTTCAGTCCATTACACTGTACTTGCTGGGAACAGACGCCAGTGCTATTTGTCCTGTGTATGGCAATGGCAGAGCAATAATGACTCTTCTTACCATAAAACAACTCTTGCTCATAGTACTAGAAACTGCATGTGATTCAACTCCATTTAGGACTGGGAAACAAACGCTAGCTCGCCTTACAAGAAACACACTCTGCTTTAGAGAAAAGAGCACTCTTCTACTCTACTGTGTTTCCTATGAGGTCCAAACAGTGGGCTTGCTCAGAACAAAAGAACTGTGCTTCCTACACACACGGGCCATATCTAGTTCAACTCTGCTTAGGAAACTGACAAGAATAGTAGCTCCTCTTCAGTCCAATACACTGTACTTGCTGGGAACAGACGGGAGGGCTATTTGCACTGTGTATGGCAATGGGAGCACAATAGTGACTTTCCTTACCATAAAACAACTCTTGCTCGTAGGACCAGAAACTGCATGTGATTCCACTCCATTTAGGACTGGGAAACAAATGCTAGCTCGCCTTACAAAAACACACTCTGCTTTAGAGAAAAGAGCACTCTTTTACTCTACTGTGTTTCCTATGAGATCCAAACAGTGAGCTTGCTCAGAACAAAAGAACTGTGCTTCCTACACATACTGAGCATATCTAGTTCAACTCTGCTTAGGAAACTGACAAGAACAGTAGCTCCTATTCACTCCAATACACTGTACTTGCTGGAAAAAGACTCGAGTGCTATTTGCCTTGTATAGGGAAATGGGAGCGCAATAGTGACTTTCCTTACCATAAAACAATTCTTGCTCGTAGGAACAGAAACTGCATGTGATTCAACTCCATTTAGGACTAGGAAACAAACGCTAGGTCGCCTTACAAAAACACACTCTGCTTTTGAGAAAAGAGCACTCTTCTACTCTACTGTGTTTCCTATGGTGTCCAAAAAGTGAGCTTGCTCAGAACAAAAGAACTGTGCTTCCTACACACATGGCCATATCTAGTTCAATTCTGCTTAGGAACCTGACAAGAACAGTAGATCCTCTTCAGTCCAATACACTGTACGTGCTGGGAGCAGACGCCAGTGCTATTTGTCCTGTGTATGGCAATGGCGGCACAATAGTGACTCTTCTTACCATAAAACAATTCTTGAACGTAGGACCAGAAACTGCATGTGATTCAACTCCATTTAGGACTGGGAAACAAAAACTAGCTCACCTTACAGAAACACACTCTGCTTTAGAGAAAAGAGCACTCTTCTACTCTACTGTGTTTCCTATAGGGCCAGAACAGTGAGCTTGCTCAGAACAAAGAACTGTGCTTCCTACACACGGGTCATATCTAGTTCAACTCTGCTTAGGAAACTGACAAGAACAGTAGCTCCTCTTCAGTCCGATACACTGTACTTGCAGGGAACAGACGCGAGTGCTATTTGCACTGTGTATGGCAATTGGAGCACAATAGTGACTCGCCCTACCAGAAAACAACTCTTGCTCGTAGGACAAAAACCTGCATGTGACTCAACTCCATTTAGGACTGGGAAACAAACGCTAGCTCGACTTCCAAGAAACACACTCTGCTTTTGAGAAAAGAGCACTCTTCTACTCTACTGTGTTTCCTATGTGTTCCGAACAGTGAGCTTGCTCAGAACAAAAAAACTGTGCTTCCTACACACACGGCCATATCTAGTTCAAGTCTGCTTAGGAACCTGACAAGAACAGTAGATCCTCTTCAGTCCATTACACTGTACTTGCTGGGAACAGACGCCAGTGCTATTTGTCCTGTGTATGGCAATGGCAGAGCAATAATGACTCTTCTTACCATAAAACAACTCTTGCTCATAGTACTAGAAACTGCATGTGATTCAACTCCATTTAGGACTGGGAAACAAACGCTAGCTCGCCTTACTAGAAACACACTCTGCTTTAGAGAAAAGAGCACTCTTCTACTCTACTGTATTTCCTATAGAGCCAGAACAGTGACCTTGCTCAGAAAAAAAGAACTGTGCTTCCTACACAAGACCATAACAAGTTCAACTCTGCTTAGGAAACTGAGAAGAACAGTAGCTCCTCTTCCGTCCAATACACTGTACTTGCTGGGAACAGACGCGATGCTATTTGCACTGTGTATGGCAATGGGAGCGCAATAGTGACTTTCCTTACCAGAAAACAACTCTTGCTCGTAGGACCAGTAACTGCATGTGATTCAAATCCATTTAGGATTGGGAAACAAATGCTAGCTCGCCTTACATGAAACACACTCTGCTTTTGAGAAAAGAGCACTCTTCTACTCTACTGTGCTTCCTATGGGGTCCGAATAGTGAGCTTGCTAAGAACAAAAGAACTGTGCTTCCTACACACACGGGCCATATCTAGTTCAACTCTGCTTAGGAAACTGACAAGAACAGTAGCTCCTCTTCAGTCCAATACACTGTACTTGCGGGGAACATACGCGAGTGCTATTTGCACTGTGTATGGCAATTGGAGCCTTATAGTGACTTGTCTTACCAGAAAAAAACTCTTGCTCGTAGGACAAAAAACTGCATGTGACTCAACTCCATTTAACACTGGGAAACAAACGCTAGCTCGACTTCCAAGAAACACACTCTGCTTTTGAGAAAAGAGCACTCTTCTACTCTACTGTGTTTCCTATGAGGTCCGAACAGTGAGCTTGCTCAGAACAAAAGAACTGTGCTTCCTACACACACGGGCTATATCTAGTTCAACTCTGCTTAGGAAACTGAGAAGAACAGTAGCTCCTCTTCAGTCCAATACCCTGTACTTGCTGGAAACAGACACGAGTGCTATTTGTCCTGTGTATGGCAATGGCAGCCCAATAGTGATTCTTCTTACCATAAAACAACTCTTGCTCGTAGGACCAGAAACTGCATGTGATTCAATTCCATTTAGGACTGGGAAACAAATGCTAGCTCGCCTTACAAGAAACACACTCTGCTTTAGAGAAAAGAGCACTCTTCTACTCTACTGTGTTTCCTATGAGGTCCAAACAGTGAGCTTGCTCAGAACAAAAGAACTGTGCTTCCTACACACACGGGCCATATCTAGTTCAACTCTGCTTAGGAAACTGACAAGAACAGTAGCTCCTCTTCAGTCCAATACACTGTACTTGCTGGGAACAGACGGGAGGGCTATTTGCACTGTGTATGGCAATGGGAGCACAATAGTGACTTTCCTTACCAGAAAACAACTCTTGCTCGTAGGACCAGAAACTGCATGTGATTCCACTCCATTTAGGACTGGGAAACAAATGCTAGCTCGCCTTACAAAAACACACTCTGCTTTAGAGAAAAGAGCACTCTTTTACTCTACTGTGTTTCCTATGAGATCCAAACAGTGAGCTTGATCAGAACAAAAGAACTGTGCTTCCTACACATACTGAGCATATCTAGTTCAACTCTGCTTAGGAAACTGACAAGAACAGTAGCTCCTCTTCAGTCCAATACACTGTACTTGCGGGGAACAGATACGAGTGCTATTTGCACTGTGTATGGCAATTGGAGCACAATAGTGACTTGTCTTACCAGAAAACAACTGTTGCTCGTAGGACAAAAAACTGCATGTGACTCTACTCCATTTAGGACTGGGAAACAAACACTAGCTCGACTTCCAAGAAGCACACTCTGCTTTTGAGAAAAGAGCACTCTTCTACTCTACTGTGTTTCCTATAGGGCCAGAACAGTGAACTTGCTCAGAACAAAAGAACTGTGCTTCCTACACACAGGGGACATATCTAGTTCAACTCTGCTTAGGAATCTGACAAGAACAGGAGCTCCTATTCAGTCCAATACTCTGTACATGCAGGGAACAGACGCCAGTGCTATTTGCACTGTGTATGGCAATGGGAGCGCAATAGTGACTCTTCTTACCAGAAAAAAACTCTTGCTCGTAGGACCAGAAACTGCACGGGATTCAATTCCATTTCTGACTGGGAAACAAACACTAGCTCGCCTTACAGGAAATGCACTCTGCTTTTGAGAAAAGAGCACTCTTCTACTCGACAGTGTTTCCTATGGGGTCCGAACAGTGAGCTTGCTAAGAACAAATGAACTGTGCTTCCTACACACACGGGACATATCTAGTTATACTCTGCTTAGGAAACTGACAAGAACAGTAGCTGCTCTTCAGTCCAATACACCGTACTTGCTGGGAACAGACGCGAGTGCTATTTGCACTGTGTATGACAATGGGAGCGCAATAGTGACTCTTCTTACCAGAAAAAAACTCTTGCTCGTAGTACCAGAAACGGCATGGGATTCAACTCCATTTTTGACTGGGAAGCTAATACTAGCTCTCCTTTCAAGAAACACAATTTAATTTTGAGAAAAGTGCACTATCTACTCTACTGTGTTTCCTATGGTGTCCGCACAGTGTGCTTTCTCAGAACAAAAGAACTGTGCTTCGTACACACACGAGCCATATCTAGTTCAACTCTGCTTAGGAAAATGACAAGAAGAGTAGCTCCTCTTCAGTCCAATACACTGTACTTGATGGGAACAGACGCGAGTGCTATTTACACTATGTATGGCAATGGGAGCGCAATAGTGACTTTCCTTACCAGAAAACAACTCTTGCTCATAGGACCAGAAATTGGATGTGATTCAACTCCATTTAGGACTGGGAAACAAACGCTAGCTCGCCTTACAAGAAACACACTCTGCTTTTGAGAAAAGAGCACTCTTCTACTCTACTGTGTTTCTTATAGGGACAGAACAGTGAGCTTGAACAGAACAAGAGAACTGTGCTTCCTACACACTCGGGCCATATCTAGTTCAACTCTGCTTAGGAAACTGACAAGAACAGTAGCTGCTCTTCAGTCCAATACACAGTACTTGCTGGGAACAGACGCAAGTGCTATTTGCACTGTGTATGGCAATGGGAGCACAATAGTGACTCTTCTTACCAGAAAACAACTCTTGCTCATAGGACCACAAACTGCATGGGATTCAACTCCATTTCTGACTGGGAAACAAACACTAGCTCGCCTTTCCAGAAACACAATCAAATTTTGAGAAGAGAGCACTGATCTACTCTACTGTGTTTCCTATGATGTCCGCACAATGAGCTTTCTCAGAACAAAAGAAGTGTGCTTCCTACACACATGGGCCATATCTGGTTCAACTCCTCTTAGGGAAATGACAAGAACAGTAGCTCCTCTTCAGTCCAATACACTGTACTTGCTGGGAACAGACGCGAGTGCTATTTGCACTATGTATGGCAATGGGAGTACAACAGTGACTTTCCTTACCAGAAAACAACTCTTGCTCATATGACCAGAAACTGCATGTGATTCAACTCCATTTAGGACTGGGAAACAAACGCTAGCTCGCCTTACAAGAAACACACTCTGCTTTTGAGTAAAGAGCACTCTTCTACTCTACTGTGTTTCCTATAGGGCCAGAACAGTGAGCTTGATCAGAACAAGAGAACTGTGCTTCCTACACACACGGCCATATCTAGTTCAATTCTGCTTAGGAAACTGACAAGAACAGTAGATCCTCTTCAGTACAATACACTGTACATGCTGGGAACAGACTCCAGTGCTATTTGCCCTGTGTATGACAATGGGAGCACAATAGTGACTCTTCTTACCAGAAAACAACTCTTGCTCGTAGTACCACAAACTGCATGGGATTCAACTCCATTTAGGACTGTGAAACAAACGCTATCTTGCCTTACAAGAAACACACTCTGCTTTTGAGAAAAGAGAATGCTTCTACTCTATTGTGTTTCCAATGGGGTCTGAAGAGTGAGCTTGCTCAGAACAAAAGAACTGTGCTTCCTACACACACAGCCATATCTAGTTCAACTCTGCTTAGGAAACTGACAAGTACAGTAGCTCCTCTTCAGTCCAATACACTGTACTTGCTGGAAACAGACGCGACTGCTATTTGCACTGTGTATGGCAAGGGGAGCGCAATAGTGACTGTCCTTAAGAGAAAACAACTCTTGCTGGTAGGACCAAAAACTGCATGTGATTCAACTCCATTTAGGACTGGAAACAAACGCTAGCTCGCCTTACAAGAAACACACTCTGCTTTTGAGAAAAGAGCACTATTCTACTCTACTGTGTTTCCTATAGGGCCAGAACAGAGAGCTTGCTCAGAACAAAAGAACTGTGCTTCCTACATACACGGCCATAACTAGTTCAATTCTGCTTAGGAACCTGACAAGAACAGTAGGTTCTCTTCAGTCCAATACACCGTAAATGCTGGGAACCGACGCCAGTGCTATTTGCCCTGTGTATGACAATGGGAGCGCAATATTGACTCTTCTTACCAGAAAACAACTCTTGCTCGTAGGACCAGAAACTGCATGTGATTCAACTCCATTTAGGACTGGGAAAAAAACGCTAGCTCGCCTTACAAGAAACACACTCTGCTTTTGAGAAAAGGGCACTCTTCTACTCTATTGTGTTTCCTACGGGGTCCGAACTGTGAGCTTGCTCAGAACAAAAGACCTGTGCTTCCTACACACACGGGCCATATCTATTTCAACTCTGCTTAGGAAACTGACAAGAACAGTAGCTCCTCTTCAGTCCAATACACTGTACATGCAGGGAACAGATGCCTGTGCTATTTGCCCTGTGTATGACAATGGGAGCGCAATAGTGACTCTTCTTACCAGAAAACAACTCTTGCTCGTAGGACCACAAACTGCATGGGATTCAACTCCATTTAGTACTGGGTAACAAACGCTGTCTCGCCTTACAGAAAACACACTCTGCTTTTTAGAAAAGCGCACTCTTCTACTCTATTGTGTTTCCTACGGGGTCCGAACTGTGAGCTTGCTCAGAACAAAATAACTGTGCTTCCTACACACATGGGCCATATCTAGTTCAACTCTGCTTAGGAAACTGACAAGAACAGTAGCTGCTCTTCAGTCCAATACACTGTACTTGCTGGGAACAGACGCGAGTGCTATTTGCACTGTGTATGGCAATTGGAGCGCAATAGTGACTCTGCTCACCAGAAAACAACTCTTGCTCGTAGTACCAGAAACTGCATGGGACTCAACTCCATTTCTGACTGGGAAACAAACACTAGCTCGACTTTCAAGAAAAACAATCAAATTTTGAGAATAGAGCACTCATCTACTCTACTGTGTTTCCTCTGATGTCCGCATAGTGTGCTTTCTCAGAACAAAAGAACTGTGCTTCCTACACACATGGGATATATCTGGTTCAACTCCACTTATGAAAATGACAAGAACAGTAGCTCCTCTTCAGTCCAATACACTGTACTTGATGGGAACAGACGCGAGTGCTATTTGCAGTATGTATGGGAGTGGGAGCACAATAGTGACTTTCCTTACCAGAATACAACTCTTGCTCATAGGACCAGAAACTGGATGTGATTCAACTCCATTTAGGACTGGGAAACAAATGCTAGCTCGCCTTACAAGGAACACACTCTGCTTTTGAGAAAAGGGCACTCTTCTACTCTATTGTGTTTCCTACGGGGTGCGAACTGTGAGCTTGCTCAGAACAAAAGACCTCTGCTTCCTACACACACGGGCCATATCTGGTTCAACTCTGCTTAGGAAACTGACAAGAACAGTAGCTCCTCTTCAGTCCAATACACTGTACTTGCTGGGAACAGACGCAAGTGCTATTTGCCCTGTGTATGACAATGGGTGCGCAATATTGACTCTTCTTACCAAAAAACAACTCTTGCTCGTAAGGACCAGAAACTGCATGTGATTCAACTCCATTTAGGACTGGGAAAAAAACGCTAGCTCGCCTTACAAGAAACACACTCTACTTTTGAGAAAAGAGCACTCTTCTACTCTACTGTGCTTCCTATAGTGCCAGAACAGTGAGCTTGCTCAGAAAAAAAGAACTGTGCATCCTACACACACGGGCCATACCTAGTTCAACTCTTCTTAGGAAACTGAGAAGAACAGTAGCTCCTCTTCAGACCAATACACTGTACTTTAGGTAACAGACAGGAGGGCTATTTGCACTGTGCATGGCAATGGGAGCGCAATAATGACTTTCTTTACCAGAAAACAACTCTTGCTCGTAGGACCAGAAACTGCATGTGATTCCACTCCATTTAGGACTGGGAAACAAACGGTAGCTCGCCTTACAAGATACACACTCTGCTTTAGAGAAAAGAGCACTCTTCTACTCTACTGTGTTTCCTATGGGGTCCAAACAGTGAGCTTGTTCAGAACAAAAGAACTGTGCTTCCTACACACACGGACCATATCTAGTTCAACTCTGCTTAGTAAACTGACAAGAACAGTAGCTCCTATTCAGTCCAATACACTGTACTTGCTGGGAAAAGACGCGAGTGCTATTTGCCTTGTGTAGGGCAATGGGAGCACAATAGTGACTTTCCTTACCATAAAACAACTCTTGCTCGTAGGACCAGAAACTCCATGTGATTCAACTCCATTTAGGTCTGGGAAACAAATGCTAGCTCGCCTTACATGAAACACACTCTGCTTTTGAGAAAAAGGCACTCATCTACTCTACTGTGTTTCCTATGGGGTCCGAAAAGTGAGCTTGCTCAGAACAAAAGAACTGTGCTTCCTACACACAAGGGCCATATCCAGTTCAACTCTGCTTAGGAAACTGACAAGAACAGTAGCTCCTCTTCAGTCCAATACACTGTACTTGCGGGGAAGAGACGCGAGTGCTATTTGCGCTGTGTATGGCATTTGGAGCACAATAGTGACTCGTCTTACAAGAAAACAAATCTTGCTCGTAGGACAAAAAACTGCATGTGACTCAACTCCATTTCGGACTGGGAAACAAACACTAGCTCGCCTTACAAGAAACACACTCTGCTTTTGAGAAAAGAGCACTCTTCTACTCTACTGTGTTTCCTATGGAGTCCGAACACTGAACTTGCTCAGAACAAAAGAACTGTGCTTCCTACACATACGGCCATATCTAGTTCAATTCTGCTTAGGAACCTGACAAGAACAGTAGATTCTCTTCAGTCCAATACACTGTACTTGCTGGGAATAGACGCCAGTGCTATTTGTCCTGTGTATGGCAATGGCAGCGCAAAAGTGACTCTTCTTACCATAAAACAACTCTTGCTCGTAGGACTAGAAACTGCATGTGATTCAACTCCATTTAGGACTGGAAAACAAACGCTAGCTCGCCTTACAAGAAATACACTCTGCTTCAGAGAAAAGAGCACTCTTCTACTCTACTGTGTTTCCTATAGGGCCAGAACATTGAGCTTGCTCAGAACAAAAGAACTGTGCTTCCTACACACACGGCCATATTTAGTTCAATTCTGCTTAGGAAACTGAGAAGAACAGTAGATCCTCTTCAGTCCAATACACTGTAATTGCTGGGAACAGATGGGAGGGCTATTTGAAATGTGTATGGCAATGGGAGCGCAATGTGACTTTCCTTTCCAGAAAAGAACTCTTGTTCGTAGGACCTGAAACTGCATGTGATTCAACTCCATTTAGGACTAGGAAACAAACGCTAGCTCGCCTTACAAGAAACACACTCTGCTTTAGAGAAAAGAGCACTCTTCTACTCTACTGTGTTTCCTATCGGGCCAGAACAGTGAGCTTGCTCAGAACATAAGAACTGTGCTTCCTACACACGGGCCATATCTACTTCAACACTGCTTAGGAAACTGACAAAAACAGTAGCTCCTCTTCAGTACGATACACTGTACTTGCTGGGAACACACGCGAGTGCTATTTGCACTGTGTATGGCAATGGGAGCGCAATAGTGACTTTCCTTACCAGAAAACAACTCTTGCTCATAGGACCAGAAACTGCCTGTGATTCAACTCCATTTAGGACTGGGAAACAAATGCTAGCTCGCCTTACAAGAAACACACTCTGCTTTTGAGAAAAGAGCACTCTTCTACTCTACTGTGTTTCCTATGGGGTCCGAACAGTGAGCTTGCTCAGAAGAAAAGAACTGTGCTTCCTAAACACACGGCCATATCTAGTTCAAGTCTGCTTAGGAACCTGACAAGAACAGTAGATCCTCTTCAGTCCAATACACTGTACTTGCTGGGAACAGACGCCAGTGCTATTTGTCCTGTGTATGGCAATGGCAGCCCAAAAGTGACTCTTCTTACCAGAAAACAACTCTTGCTCGTGGACCAGAAACTGCATGTGATTCAACTCCATTTAGGACTGGGAAACAAACTCTAGCTCGCTTTACAAGAAACACACTCTGCTTTTGTGAAAAGAGCACTCTTCTACTCTACTGTGTTTCCCATAGGGCCAGAACAGTGAGCTTGCTCAGAACAAAATAACTGTGCTTCCTACACACACGGACCATATCTAGTTCAACTCTGCTTAGAAATCTGAGAACAGTAGCGCCTCTTCAGTCCAATACACTGTACTTTCTGGGAACAGATGGGAGGGCTATTTGCACTGTGTATGGCAATGGGAGCACAATAGTGACTTTCCTTACCAGAAAACAACTCTTGCTCGTAGGACCAGAAACTGCATGTGATTCAACTCCATTTAGGTCTGGGAAACAAATGCTAGGTCGCTTTACATGAAACACACTCTGCTTTTGAGAAAAGAGCACTCTTCTACTCTACTGTGTTTCCTATGGGGTCCGAACAGTGAGCTTGCTCAGAACAAAAGAACTGTGCTTCCTACACACAAGGGCCATATCTAGTTCAACTCTGCTTAGGAAACTGACAAGAACAGTAGCTCCTTTTAAATCCAATACACTGTACTTGCGGGGAAGAGACGCGAATGCTATTTGCACTGTGTATGGCAATTAGAGCACAATAGTGACTCGTCTTACCAGAAAACAACTCTTGCTCGTAGGACAAAAAACTGCATGTGACTCAACTCCATTTAGGACTGGGAAACAAATGCTAGCTCGATGTCCAAGAAACACACTCTGCTTTTGAGAAAAGAGCACTCTTCTACTCTACTGTGTTTCCTATGTGTTCGGAAAAGTGAGCTTGCTCAGAACAAAAAAACTGTGCTTCATACACACACGGCCATGTCCAGTTCAAGTCTGCTTAGGAACCTGACAAGAACAGTAGATCCTCTTGAGTCCAATACAGTGTACTTGCTGGGAACAGACGCCAATGCTATTTGTCCTGTGTATGGCAATGGCAGCGCAATAGTGACTCTTCTTACCAGAAAACTACTCTTGCTCGTGGACCAGAAACTGCATGTGATTCAACTCCATTTAGGACTTGGAAACAAACTCTAGCTTGCTTTACAAGAAACACTCTGCTTTTGAGAAAAGAGCACTCTTCTACTCTACTGTGTTTCCTATAGGGCCAGAACAGTGAGCTTGCTCAGAAAAAAAGAACTGTGCTTCCTACACACAGGGGCCATATGTAGTTCAACTCTGCTTAGGAAACTGACAAGAACAGTAGCTCCTCTTCTTTCCAATACACTGTACTTGCTGGGAACAGATGGGAGGGCTATTTGCACTGTGTATGGCAATGGGAGCACAATAGTGACTTTCCTTAACAGAAAACAACTCTTGCTCATAGGAACACAAACTGCATGTGATTCCACTTCATTTAGGAATAGGAAACAAACGCTTGCTCGCCTTAAAAGAAACACACTCTGCTTTTGAGAAAAGAGCACTCTTCTACTCTACTGTGTTTCCTATAGGGCCAGAACAGTGAGCTTGCTCAGAACATAAGAACTGTGCTTCCTACACACACGGCCATATCTAGTTCAAGTCTGCTTAGGAACATGACAAGAACAATAGATCCTCTTCAGCCCAAAATACTGTACTTGCTACGAACAGACGCCAGTGCTATTTGTCCTGTGTATGGCAATGGCAGCACAATAGTGACTCTTTTTACCAGAAAACAACTCTTGCTCGTAGTACCAGAAACTGCATGGGATTCAACTCCATTAAGGACTGCGAAACAAACGCTAGCTCGCTTTACAAGTAACACACTCTGTTTTAGAGAAAAGAGCACTCTTCTGCTCTACTGTTTTTCCTATGTGGTCCAAACAGTGAGCTTGCAAAGAACAAAAGAACTGTGCTTCCTACAAACACGGATCATATCTAGTTCAACTCTGCTTAGGAAACTGACAAGAACAGTAGCACCTATCCAGTCCAATACACTGTACTTGCTGGGAACAGACACGAGTGCTATTTGCACTGCATATGGCAATGGGAGCGCAATGTGACTTTCCTTACCAGAAAAGAACTCTTGTTCGTAGGACCTGAAACTGCATGTGATTCAACTCCATTTAGGACTAGGAAACAAACGCTAGCTCGCCTTACAAGAAACACACTCTGCTTTTGAGAAAAGAGCACTCTTCTACTCTACTGAGTTTCCTATAGGGCCAGAACAGTGAGCTTGCTCAGAACATAAGAACTGTGCTTCCTACACACACGGGCCATATCTACTTCAACTCTGCTTAGGAAACTGACAAGAAAAGTATCTCCTCTTCAGTCCGATACACTGTACTTGCTGGGAACAGACGCGAGTGCTATTTGCACTGGGTATGGCAATGGGAGCGCAATAGTGACTTTCCTTACCAGAAAACAACTCTTGCTCATAGGACTAGAAACTGCATGTGATTCAACTCCATTTAGGACTGGGAAACAAACGCTAGCTCGCCTTACAAGAAACACACTCTGCTTTTGAGAAAAGCGCACTCTTCTACTCTACTGTGTTTCCTACGGGGTCCGAACAGTGAGCTTGCTCAGAACAAAAGAACTGTGCTTCCTACACACAGGGCCATATCTAGTTCAATTCTGCTTAGGAACCTGAAAGAACAGTAGATCCTCTTCAGTCCAATACACTGTACTTGCTGGGAACAGACGCCAGTGTTCTTTGTCCTGTATATGGCAATTGGAGCACAATAGTGACTCTTCTTACCATAAAACAACTCTTGCTCGTAGGACCAGAAACTGCATATGATTAAACTCCATTTAGGACTGAGAAACAAATGCTAGCTTGCCTTCCATGAAACACACTCTGCTTTTGAGAAAAGAGCACTCTTCTACTCTACTGTGTTTCCTATGGGATACGAACAGTGAGCTTGCTCAGAATAAAGAACTGTGCTTCCTACACACACGGGCCATATCTAGTTCAACTCTGCTTAGGAAACTGACATGAACAGTAGCTCCTCTTCAGTCCGATACACTGTACTTGCTGGGAACAGACGCGAGTGCTATTTGTACTGTGTATGGCAATGGGAGCGCAATAGTGACTCGTCTTACCAGAAAACAACTCTTGCTCGTAGGACCAGAAACTGCATGTGATTCAATTCCATTTAGGACTGAGAAACAAAAGCTAGCTCGCCTTACATGAAACACACTCTGCTTTTGAGAAAAGAGCACTCTTATACTCTACTGTGTTTCTTATGGGGTCCAAACAGTGAGCTTGCTCAGAACCAAAGAACTGTGCTTCCTAAACACACGGATCATATCTACTTCAACTCTGCTTATTAAACTGACAAGAACAGTAGCTCCTATTCAGTCCAATACAATGTACTTGCTCGGAACAGACGCGAGTGCAATTTGCACTGTGTATGGCAATTTGAGCCCAATAATGACTTGTCTTGCCAGAAAACAACTCTTGCTCGTAGGACAAAACACTGCATGTGACTCAACTCCATTTAGGACTGGGAAACAAACGCTAGCTCGACTTTTAAGAAACACACTCTGCTTTTGAGAAAAGAGCACTCTTCTACTCTACTGTGTTTCCTATGTGTTCCGAAAAGTGAGCTTGCTCAGAACAAAAAAACTGTGCTTCCTACACACACGGCCGTATCAGTTCAAGTCTGCTAAGAACCTGACAAGAACAGTAGATCCTCTTTACTCCAATACACTGTACTTGCTGGGAACAGACGCCAGTGCTATTTGTCCTGTGTATGGCAATGGCAGCGCAATAGTGACTCTTCTTACCAGAAAACAACTCTTGCTCGTGGACCAGAAACTGCATGTGATTCAACTCCATTTAGGACTGGGAAACAAACGCTAGCTCGCCCTATAAGAAACACACTCTGCTTTTGAGAAAAGAGCACTCTTCTACTCTACTGTGTTTCCTATGGAGTCCAAACAGTGAGCTTGCTCAGAACAAAAGAACTGTGATTCCTACACACGCGGGACATATCTCGTTCAACTCTGCTTAGGAAACTGACAAGAACAGTAGATCCTCTTCAGTCCGATACACTGTACTTGCTGGGAACAGACGTGAGTGCTATTTGCACTGTGTATGGCAATGGGAGCACAATAGTGACTTTCCTTACCAGAAAACAACTCTTGGTCTTAGGACCAGAAACTGCATGTGATTCAACTCCATTTAGGACTGGGAAACAAACGCTAGCTCGCCTTACAAAAAACACAATCTGCTTTTGAGAAAAGAGCACTCTTCTACTCTACTGTGTTTCCTATAGGGCCAGAACAGTGAGCTTGCTCAGAACAAAAGAACTGTGCTTCCTACACACACGGGCCATATCTAGTTCAACTCTGCTTAGGAAACTGACAAGAACAGTAGCTCCTCTTCAGTCCAATACACTGTACTTGCTGGGAACAGACGCGAGTGCTATTTGTACTGTGTATGGCAATGGGAGCACAATAGTGACTTTCCTTACCAGAAAACAACTCTTGCTCGTAGGACCAGAAACTGCATGTGATTCAATTCCATTTAGGACTGAGAAACAAAAGCTAGCTCGCCTTACATGAAACACACTCTGCTTTTGAGAAAAGAGCACTCTTATACTCTACTGTGTTTCTTATGGGGTCCAAACAGTGAGCTTGCTCAGAACCAAAGAACTGTGCTTCCTAAACACACGGATCATATCTACTTCAACTCTGCTTATTAAACTGACAAGAACAGTAGCTCCTATTCAGTCCAATACAATGTACTTGCTCGGAACAGACGCGAGTGCTATTTGCACTGTGTATGGCAATTGGAGCACAATAGTGACTCGTCTTACCAGAAAACAATTCTTGCTCGTAGGACAAAAAACTGCATGTGACTCAACTCCATTTAGGACCGAAAAACAAACGCTAGCTCGCCTTCCAAAAACACACTCTGCTTGTGAGAAAAGAGCACTCTTCTACTCTACTGTGTTTCCTATGTGTTCCGAACAGTGAGCTTGCTCAGAACAAAAAAAATGTGCTTCCTACACACACGGCCATATCTAGTTCAAGTCTGCTTAGGAAACTGACAAGAACAGTAGCTCCTATTCAGTCTGATACACTGTACTTGCTGGGAACAGACGCGAGTGCTATTTGCACTGTATATGGCATTTGGAGCGCAACAGTGACTCTTCTTACCAGAAAACAACTCTTGCTCGTAGGACAAAAAACTGCATGTGACTCAACTCCTTTTAGGACTGGGAAACTAACGCGAGCTCGCCTTCCAAGAAACACACTCTGCTTTTGAGAAAAGAGCACTCTTCTACTCTACTGTGTTTCCTATGTGTTCCGAACAGTGAGCTTACTCAGAACAAAACAACTGTGCTTCCTACACACACGGCCATATCTAGATCAAGTCTGCTTAGGAAACTGACAAGAACAGTAGCTCCTATTCAGTCCAATACACTGTACTTGCTCGGAACAGAGGCGAGTGCTATTTGCACTGTGTATGGCAATTGGAGCACAATAGTGACTCGTCTTACCAGAAAACAACTCTTGCTCGTAGGACAAAAAACTGCATGTGACTCAACTCCATTTAGGACTGGGAAACAGACGCTAGCTCGCCTTCCAAGAAACACACTCTGCTTTTGAGAAAAGAGCACTCTTCTACTCTACTGTGTTTCCTATGTGTTCCAAACAGTGAGCTTACTCAGAACAAAACAACTGTGCTTCCTACACACACGGCCATTACTAGATCAAGTCTGCTTAGGAAACTGACAAGAACAGTAGCTCCTGTTCAGTCCGATACACTGTACTTGCTGGGAACAGACGTGAGTGCTATTTGCACTGTATATGGCATTTGGAGCGCTTCAGTCACTCTTCTTACCTGAAAACAACTCTTGCTTGTAGGACCAAAGTCTGCATGTGACTCAACTCCATTTAGGACTGGGAAACAAACGCAAGCTCGCCTTACAAGAAACACACTCTGCTTTTAAGAAAAGTGCACTCTTCTACTCTACTGTGTTTCCTATAGGGCCAGAACAGTGAGCTTGCTCAGAACATAAGAACTGTGCCTCCTACACACACGGGCCATAACTAGTTCAACTCTGCTTAGGAAACTGACAAGAACAGTAGCTCCCCTTCAGTCTGATACACTGTACTTGCTGGTAACAGACGCATGTGCTATTTGCCCTGTGTATGGCAATGGGAGCGCAATAGTGACATTCCTTACCAGAAAACAACTCTTGCTCATAGGACCAGAAACTGCATGTGATTCCACTCCATTTAGGACTGGGAAACAAACGCTAGCTCGCCTACAAGAAATACACTCTGCTTCAGAAAAAAGAGCACTCTTCTACTCTACTGTGTTTCCTATGGGGTCCAAACAGTGAGCTTGCTCAGAACAAAAGAACTGTGCTTCCTACACACACGGGCCATATCTAGTTCAACTCTGCTTAGGAAACTGAGAAGAACAGTAGCTCCTCTTCAGTCCAATACACTGTACTTGCTCGGAACAGACGCGAGTGCTATTTGCACTGTGTATGGCAAATGGAGCACAATAGTGACTCGTCTTACCAGAAAACAACTCTTGCTCGTAGGACAAAAAACTGCATGTGACTCAACTCCATTTAGGACTGGGAAACAAACACTAGCTCGCCTTCCAAGAAACACACTCTGCTTTTGAGAAAAGAGCACTCTTCTACTTTACTGTTTACTATGTGTTCCGAACAGTGAGCTTGCTCAGAACAAAAAAACTGTGCTTCCTACAAACATTGCCACATCTAGTTCAAGTCTGCTTAGGAACCTGAGAAGAACAGTAGATCCTCTTCAGTCCAATACACTGTACTTGCTGGGAACAGACGGGAGGGCTATTTGTACTGTGTATGGCAATGGGAGCGCAACAGTGACTTTCCTTACCAGAAAACATCTCTTGTTCGTAGGACCAGAAACTGCATGTGATTCCACTCCATTTAGGACTGGGAAACAAACGCTAGCTCGCCTTACAAGAAACACACTCTGCTTTTGAGAAAAGAGCACAATTCTACTCTACTGTGATTCCTATGGGGTCCGAAAAGTGAGCTTGCTCAGAACAAAAGAAATGTGCTTCCTACACACACCGACCATATCTAGTTCAACTCTGCTTAGGAAACTGACAAGAACAGTAGCTCCTCTTCAGTCCGATACACTGTATTTGCTGGGAACGGACGCGAGTGCTATTTGCACTGTGTATGGCAAAGGGAGCTCAATAGTTACTTTCCTTACCAGAAAACAACTCTTGCTCCTAGGAACAGAAACTGCATGGGATTCAACTCCATTTAGGACTGGGAAACAAACGGTAGCTCGCCTTACAAGAAACACACTCTGCTTTTGAGAAAAGAGCACAATTCTACTCTACTGTGTTTCCTATGGGTTCCGAACAGTGATCTTGCTCAGAACAAAAGAAATGAGCTTCCTACACACACGGCCATATCTAGTTCAATTCTGCTTAGGAACCTGACAAAAACAGTAGATCCACTTCAGTCCAATACACTGTACTTGCTGGGAACAAACGCCAGTGCTATTTGTCCTGTGTATGGCAATGGCAGCGCAATATTGACTCTTCTTACCAGAAAACAACTCTTGCTCGTAGGACCAGAAACTGCATGTGATTCAACTCCATTTAGGACTGGGAAACAAACGCTAGCTCGCCATACAAGAAACACACTCTGCTTTAGAGAAAAGAGCACTCTTCTACTCTACTGTGTTTCCTATGGGGTCCAAAGAGTAAGCTTGCTCAGAACAAAAGAAATGTGCTTCCTACACACGCGGGACATATCTCGATCAACTCTGCTTAGGAAACTGACAAGAACAGTAGCTCCTCTTCTGTCCGATACACTGTACTTGCTGGGAACAGACGCAAGTGCTATTTGCACTGTGTATGGCAATGGGAGCGCAATAGTGACTTTCCTTACTGGAAAACAACTCTTGCTCGTAGGACCAGAAACTGCATGTGATTAAACTCCATATGGGACTGGGAAACAAACCCTAGCTCGCCTTACAAGAAACACAATCTGCTTTTGAGAAATGAGCACTCTTCTACTCTACTATGTTTCCTATAGGGCCAGAACAGTGAACTTGCTCAGAACAAAAGAACTGTGCTTCCTACACACAGGGCCATATCTAGTTCATTTCTGCTTAGGAACCTGACAAGAACAGTAGATCCTCTTCAGTCCAATACACTGTACTGCTGGGAACAGACAACAGTGCTATTTGTCCTGTGTATGGCAATGGCAGCACAATAGTGACTCTTCTTACCATAAAACAACTCTTGCTCGTAGGACCAGAAACTGCATGTGATTCAACTCCATTTAGGACTGGGAAAAAAACGCTAGCTCGCCTTACAAGAAACACACTCTGCTTTAGAGAAAAGAGCACTCTTCTACTCTACTGTGTTTCCTATAGGGCCAGAACAGTGAGCTTGCTCAGAACAAAAGAACTGTGCTTCCTACACTCGGGCCATATCTAGTTCAACTCTGCTTAGGAAACTGACAAGAACAGTAGCTCCTCTTCAGTCCAATACACTGTACTTCTCGGGAACAGATGGGACTGCTATTTGCACTGTGTATGGCTATTGGAGCACAATAGTGACTCGTCTTACCAGAAAACAACTCTTGCTCGTAGGACAAAAAACTGCATGTGACACAACTCCATTTAGGACTGGGACCAAACGCTAGCTCGCCTTCCAAGAAACACACTCTGCTTTTGAGAAAAGAGCACTCTTCTACTCTATTGTGTTTCCTATGGGTTCCGAACAGTGAGCTTGCTCAGAACAAAAAAACTGTGCTTCCTACACACACGGCCATATCTAGTTCAAGTCTGCTTAGGAACCTGACAAGAACAGTAGATCCTCTTCCATCCAATACACTGTACTTGCTGGGAAAAGACGCCAGTGCTATTTGTCCTGTGTATGGCAATGGCAGCGCAATAGTGTCTCTTCTTACCAGAAAACAACTCTTGCTTGCAGGACCAGAAACTGCATGTGATTCAACTCCATTTAGGACTTGGAAACAAACGCTAGCTCGCCCTACAAGAAACACACTCTTCTTTTGAGAAAAGAGCACTCTTCTACTCTACTGTGTTTCCTATGGGGTCCAAACAGTGAGCTTGCTCAGAACAAAAGAACTGTGCTTCCTACACACGCGAGACATATCTCATTCACCTCTGCTTAGGAAACTGACAAGAACAGTAGCTCCTCTTCAGTCCGATACACTGTACTTGCTGGGAACAGACGTGAGTGCTATTTGCACTGTGTATGGCAATGGGAGTGAAATAGTGACTTTCCTTACCAGAAAACAACTCTTGGTCATAGGACCAGAAACTGCATGTGATTAAACTCCATTTAGGACTTGGAAACAAATGCTAGCTCGCCTTACAAGAAACACAATCTGCTTTTGAGAAAAGAGCACTCTTCTACTCTACTGTGTTTCCTATAGGGCCAGAACAGTGAGCTTGCTCAGAACAAAAAAACCGTGCTTCCTACACACACCACCATACCTAGGTCAATTCTGCTTAGGAACCTGACAAGAACAGTAGATCCTCTTCAGTCCAATACACTGTACTGCTGGGAACAGACAACAGTGCTATTTGTCCTGTGTATGGCAATGGCAGCGCAATAGTGACTCTTCTTACCAGAAAACAACTCTTGCTCGTAGGACGAGAAACTGCATGGGATTCAACTCCATTTAGGACTGGGAAACAAATGCTAGCTCGCCTTACAAGAAACACACTCTGCTTTTGAGAAAAGAGCACTCTTCTACTCTACCGTGTTTCCTATGGGGTCTAAACAGTGAGCTTGCTCAGAACAAAAAAACTGTGCTTCCTACACACAGGGCCATATCTAGTTCAAGTCTGCTTAGGAAACTGACAAGAACAGTAGCTCCTATTCAGTCTGATACACTGTACTTGCTGGGAACAGACGCGAGTGCTATTTGCACTGTATATTGCATTTGGAGCGCAACAGTGACTCTTCTTACCAGAAAACAACTCTTGCTCGTAGGACAAAAAACTGCATGTCACTCAACTCCATTTAGGACTGGGAAACAAACGCGAGCTCGCCTTACAAGAAACACAATCTGCTTTTGAGAAATGAGCACACTTCTACTCTACTGTGTTTCCTATAGGGCCAGAACAGTGAGCTTGCTCAGAACAAAAGAACTGTGCTTCCTACACACACGGCCATATCTTGTTCAACTCTGCTGAGGAAACTGACAAGAACAGTAGCTCCTAATCAGTCCAATACACTGTACTTGAAGGGAACAGACGCGGGTACTATTTGCACTGTGTATGGCATTTGGAGCGCAATAGTGACTCTTCTTACCCGAAAACAACTCTTGCTCGTAGGACCAAAAACTGCATGTGACTCCACTCCATTTAGGACTGGGAAACAAACGTGAGCTCACCTTACAAGAAAAACACTCTGCTTTAGAGAAAAGAGCACTCTTCTACTCTACTGAGTTTCCTATGTCCAAACAGTGAGCTTGCTCAGAACAAAAGAACTCTGCTTCCTACACACACCGACCATATCTAGTTCAACTCTGCTTAGGATACTGACAAAAACAGTAGCTCCTATTCAGTCCAATACACTGTACTTCCTGGGAACAGACACGAGTGCTATTTGCACTGTGTATGGCAATGGGAGCTCAATAGTTACTTTCCTTACCAGAAAACAACTCTTGCTCCTAGGAACAGAAACTGCATGGGATTCAACTCCATTTAGGACTGGGAAACAAACGCTAGATCGCCTTACAAGAAACACACTCTGCTTTTGAGAAAAGAGCACAATTCTACTCTACTGTGTTTCCTATGGGGTCCGAACCGTGATCTTGCTCAGAACAAAAGAACTGAGCTTCCTACACACACGGCCATATCTAGTTCAATTCTGCTTAGGAACCTGACAAGAACAGTAGATCCTCTTCAGTCCAATACACTGTACTTGCTGGGAACAAACGGCAGTGCTATTTGTCCTGTGTATGGCAATGGCAGCGCAATATTGACTCTTCTTACCAGAAAACAACTCTTGCTCGTACGACCAGAAACTGCATGTGATTCAACTCCATTTAGGACTGGGAAACAAACGCTAGCTAGCCTTACAAGAAACACACTCTGCTTTAGAGAAAAGAGCACTCTTCTACTCTACTGTGTTTCCTATGGGGTCCAAAGATTGAGCTTGCTCAGAACAAAAGAAATGTGCTTCCTACACACGCGGGACATATCTCGATCAACTCTGCTTAGGAATCTGACAAGAACAGTAGCTCCTCTTCTGTCTGATACACTGTACTTGCTGGGAACAGATGCGAGTGCTATTTGCACTGTGTATGGCAATGGGAGCGCAATAGTGACTTTCCTTACTGGAAAACAACTCTTGCTCGTAGGACCAGAAACTGCATGTGATTCCACTCCATTTAGGACTGGGAAACAAACGCTAGCTCGCCTTACAAGAAACACACTCTGCTTTAGAGAAAAGAGCACTCTTCTACTCTACTGTGTGTCCTATAGGGCCAGAACAGTGAGCTTGCTCAGAGCAAAAGAGCTGTGCTTCCTACACACACGAGCCATATCTAGTTCAACTCTGCTTAGCAAACTGACAAGAACAGTAGCTCCTCTTCAGTCCGATACACTGTACTTCCTGGGAACAGATGGGACTGCTATTTGCACTGTGTATGGCTACTGGAGCACAATAGTGACTCGTCTTACCAGAAAACAACTCTTGCTCGTAGGACAAAAAACTGCATGTGACACAACTCCATTTAGGACTGGGACCAAACGCTAGCTCGCCTTCCAAGAAACACACTCTGCTTTTGAGAAAAGAGCACTCTTCTACTCTACTGTGTTTCCTATGGGTTCCGAACAGTGAGCTTGCTCAGAACAAAAAAACTGTGCTTCCTACACACACGGCCATATCTAGTTCAAGTCTGCTTAGGAACCTGACAAGAACAGTAGATCCTCTTCCATCCAATACACTGTACTTGCTGGGAAAAGACGCCAGTGCTATTTGTCCTGTGTATGGCAATGGCAGCGCAATAGTGTCTTTTCTTACCAGAAAACAACTCTTGCTTGCAGGACCAGAAACTGCATGTGATTCAACTCCATTTAGGACTTGGAAACAAACGCTAGCTCGCCCTACAAGAAACACACTCTTCTTTTGAGAAAAGAGCACTCTTCTACTCTACTGTGTTTCCTATGGGGTCCAAACAGTGAGCTTGCTCAGAACAAAAGAACTGTGCTTCCTACACACGCGAGACATATCTCATTCACCTCTGCTTAGGAAACTGACAAGAACAGTAGCTCCTCTTCAGTCCGATACACTGTACTTGCTGGGAACAGACGTGAGTGCTATTTGCACTGTGTATGGTAATGGGAGTGAAATAGTGACTTTCCTTACCAGAAAACAACTCTTGGTCATAGGACCAGAAACTGCATGTGATTAAACTCCATTTAGGACTTGGAAACAAACGCTAGCTCGCCTTACAAGAAACACAATCTGCTTTTGAGAAAAGAGCACTCTTCTACTCTACTGTGTTTCCTATAGGGCCAGAACAGTGAGCTTGCTCAGAACAAAAGAACTGTGCTTCCTACACACACAGCCGTATCTTGTTCAACTCTGCTGAGGAAACTGACAAGAACAGTAGCTCCTAATCAGTCCAATACACTGTACTTGAAGGGAACAGACGCGGGTACTATTTGCACTGTGTATGGCATTTGGAGCGCAATAGTGACTCTTCTTACCCGAAAACAACTCTTGCTCGTAGGACCAAAAACTGCATGTGACTCCACTCTATTTAGGACTGGGAAACAAACGCGAGCTCACCTTACAAGAAAAACACTCTGCTTTAGAGAAAAGAGCACTCTTCTACTCTACTGTGTTTCCTATGGGGTCCAAAGAGTGAGCTTGCTCAGAACAAAAGAACTGTGCTTCCTACACACACGGGCCATATGTCGTTCAACTCTTCTTAGGAAACTGACAAGAACAGTAGCTCCTATTCAGTCCAATACACTGTACTTGCTGGGAACAGACGCGAGTGCTATTTGCACTGTGTATGGCAATTGGAACACAATAGTGACTCGTCTTACCAGAAAACAACTCTTGATCGTAGGACAAAAAACTGCATGTGACTCAACTCCATTTAGTACTGGGAAACAAACGCTAGCTCGCCTTCCAAGAAACATACTCTGCTTTTGAGAAAAGAGCACTCTTCTACTCTACTGTGTTTCCTATGAGGTCCGAACAGTGAGCTTGCTCAGAACAAAAAAACCGTGCTTCCTACACACACCACCATACCTAGGTCAATTCTGCTTAGGAACCTGACAAGAACAGTAGATCCTCTTCAGTCCAATACACTGTACTGCTGGGAACAGACAACAGTGCTATTTGTCCTGTGTATGGCAATGGCAGCGCAATAGTGACTCTTCTTACCAGAAAACAACTCTTGCTCGTAGGACGAGAAACTGCATGGGATTCAACTCCATTTAGGACTGGGAAACAAATGCTAGCTCGCCTTACAAGAAACACACTCTGCTTTTGAGAAAAGAGCACTCTTCTACTCTACCGTGTTTCCTATGGGGTCTAAACAGTGAGCTTGCTCAGAACAAAAAAACTGTGCTTCCTACACACAGGGCCATATCTAGTTCAAGTCTGCTTAGGAAACTGACAAGAACAGTAGCTCCTATTCAGTCTGATACACTGTACTTGCTGGGAACAGACGCGAGTGCTATTTGCACTGTATATTGCATTTGGAGCGCAACAGTGACTCTTCTTACCAGAAAACAACTCTTGCTCGTAGGACAAAAAACTGCATGTCACTCAACTCCATTTAGGACTGGGAAACAAACACGAGCTCGCCTTACAAGAAACACAATCTGCTTTTGAGAAATGAGCACACTTCTACTCTACTGTGTTTCCTATAGGGCCAGAACAGTGAGCTTGCTCAGAACAAAAGAACTGTGCTTCCTATACACACCGACCATATCTAGTTCAAGTCTGCTTAGGAAACTGACAAGAACAGTAGCTCCACTTCAGTCCGATACACTGTATTTGCTGGGAACAGACGCGAGTGCTATTTGCACTGTGTATGGCAATGGGAGCTCAATAGTTACTTTCCTTACCAGAAAACAACTCTTGCTTGTAGGAACAGAAACTGCATGGGATTCAACTCCATTTAGGACTGGGAAACAAATGCTAGCTCGCCTTCCCAGAAACACACTCTGCTTTTGAGAAAAGAGCACAATTCTACTCTACTGTGTTTCCTATGGGGTCCGAACAGTGAGCTTGCTCAGAACAAAAGAACTGTGTTTCCTACACACACCGACCATATCTAGTTAAACTCTGCTAAGGAAACTGACAAGAACAGTAGCTCCTCTTCAGTCAGATACACTGTATTTGCTGGGAACAGACGCGAGTGCTATTTGCACTGTGTATGGCAATGGGAGCTCAATAGTTACTTTCCTTACCAGAAAACAACTCTTGCTCGTAGGAACAGAAACTGCATGGGATTCAACTCCATTTAGGACTGGGAAACAAACGCTAGCTCGCCTTACAAGAAACACACTCTGCTTTTGAGAAAAGAGCACAATTCTACTCTACTGTGTTTCCTATGGGGTCCGACCATAGAGCTTGCTCAGAACAAAAGAACTGTGCTTCCTACACACACGGCCATATCTAGTTCAATTCTGCTTAGGAACCTGACAAGAACAGTAGATCCTCTTCAGTCCAATACACTGTACTTGCTGGGAACAGACGCCAGTGCTATTTGTCCTGTGTATGGCAATGGCAGCGCAATAGTGACTCTTCTTACCAGAAAAAAACTCTTGCTCGTAGGACCAGAAACTGCATGTGATTCAACTCCATTTAGGACTGGGAAACAAACGCTAGCTCGCCTTACAAGAAACACACTCTGCTTTTGAGAAAAGATCACTCTTCTACTCTACTGTGTTTCCTATAGGGCCAGAACAGTGAGCTTGCTCAGAACAAAAGAACTGTGCTTCCTACACACGGGCCATATCTAGTTCAACTCTGCTTAGGAAACTGACAAGAACAGTAGCTCCTATTCAGTCCAATACACTGTACTTGCTGGGAACAGACGCGAGTGCTCTTTGCACTGTGTATTGCATTTGGAGCGCAATAGTGACTGTTCTTACCAGAAAACAACTCTTGCTCGTAGGACCAAATACTGCCTGTGACTCAACTCCATTTAGGACTGGGAAACAAACGCGAGCTCACCTTACAAGAAACACACTCTGCTTTAGAGAAAAGAGAACTCTTCTACTCTACTGTGTTCCCTATGGGGTCCGAACAGTGAGCTTGCTCAGAACAAAAAAACTGTGCTTCCTACACACAAGGCCATATCTAGTTCAAGTCTGATTAGGAACCTGACAACAACAGTAGATCCTCTTTCGTCCAATACACTGTACTTGCTTGGAAAAGATGCCAGTAATATTTGTCCTGTGTATGGCAATGGCAGCGCAATAGTGACTCTTCTTACCAAAAAACATCTCTTGCTTGTAGGACCAGAAACTCCATGTGATTCAACTCCATTTAGGACTGGGAAACAAACGCTAGCTCGTGTTACAAGAAACACACTCTGCTTTTGAGAAAAGAGCACTCTTCTACTCTACTGAGTTTCCTATGGGGTCCAAACAGTGAGCTTGCTCAGAACAAAAGAACTCTGCTTCCTACACACACCGACCATATCTAGTTCAACTCTGCTTAGGATACTGACAAAAACAGTAGCTCCTATTCAGTCCAATACACTGTACTTCCTGGGAACAGACGCGAGTGCTATTTGCACTGTGTATGGCAATGGGAGCACAATAGTAACTTTCCTTACCAGAAAACATCTCTTGCTCATAGGACCGGAAACTGCCTGTGATTGAACTCCATTTAGGACTAGGAAACAAACTCTAGCTCGCATTCCAAGAAACACAGTCTGCTTTTGAGAATAGAGCACTCTTCTACTCTACTGTGTTTCCTATGAGGTCCGAACAGTGAGCTTCCTCAGATCAAAAGAACTGTGCTTCCTACACACACTGCCACACCTAGTTCAATTCTGCTTAGGAACCTGACAAGAACAGTAGATCCTCTTCAGTCCGATACACTGTACTTGCTGGGAACAGACGCGAGTGCTATTTGTCCTGTGTATGCCAATGGCAGCGCAATAGTGACTATTCTTACCATAAACAACTCTTGCTCGTAGGACCAGAAACTGCATGTGATTCAACTCCATTTAGGACTGGGAAACAAACGCTAGCTCTCCTTACAAGAAACACACTCTGCTTTAGAGAAAAGAGCACTCTTCTACTCTACTGTGTTTCCTATAGGGCCAGAACAGTGAGCTTGCTCAGAACAAAAAAAACGTGCTTCCTACACACACCGCCACACCTAGTTCAATTCTGCTTAAGAACCTGACAAGAACAGTAGATCCTCTTCAGTCCAATACACTGTACTCCTGGGAACAGACAACAGTGCTATTTGTCCTGTGTATGGCAATTGCAGCGCAATAGTGACTCTTCTTACCATAAAACAACTCTTGCTCGTAGGACCAGAAACTGCATATGATTCAACTCCGTTTAGGACTGGGAAACAAACTCTAGCTCTCCTTACAAGAAACGCACTCTGCTTTAGAGAAAAGAGAACTCTTCTACTCTACTGTGTTTCCTATAGGGCCAGAACAGTGAGCTTGCTCAGAACAAAAGAACTGTGCTTCCTATACACACCGACCATATCTAGTTCAACTCTGCTTAGGAAAGTGACAAGAACAGTAGCTCCTCTTCAGTCCCATACACTGTATTTGCTGGGAACAGACGCGAGTGCTATTTGCACTGTGTATGGCAATGGGAGCTCAAT
The DNA here is from genome assembly GCF_949786415.1 of Peromyscus eremicus. Taxonomy (NCBI): domain Eukaryota; kingdom Metazoa; phylum Chordata; class Mammalia; order Rodentia; family Cricetidae; genus Peromyscus; species Peromyscus eremicus. The sequence goes on along the minus strand of NW_026734452.1, from coordinate 354,466 downwards.
AGTTACTTTCCTTACCAGAAAACAACTCTTGCTCATAGGAACAGAAACTGCATGGGATTCAACTACATTTAGGACTGGGAAACAAACGATAGCTCGCCTTACAAGAAACACACTCTGCTTTTGAGAAAAGAGCACAATTCTACTCTACTGTGTTTCCTATGGGGTCCGAACAGAGAGCTTGCTCAGAACAAAAGAACTGTGCTTCCTACACACACGGCCATATCTAGTTCAATTCTGCTTAGGAACTGACAAGAACAGTAGATCCTCTTCAGTCCAATACACTATACTTGCTGGGAACAGATGCCAGTGCTATTTGTCCTGTGTATGGCAATGGCAGCGCAATAGTGACTCTTCTTACCATAAAACAACTCTTGCTCATAGGACCAGAAACTGCATGTGATTCAACTCCATTTAGGACTGGGAAACAAACGCTAGCTTGCCTTACAAGAAACACAATCTGCTTTAGAGAAAAGAGCACTCTTCTACTCTACTGTGTTTCCTATAGGGCCAGAACAGTGAGCTTGCTCAGAACAAAAGAACTGTGTTTCCTACACACGGGCCATATCTAGTTCAACTCTGCTTAGGAAACTGACAAGAACAGTAGCTCCTATTCAGTCCAATACATTGTACTTCCTGGGAACAGACGCGAGTGCTATTTGCACTGTGTATGGCAATGGGAGCACAATAGTAACTTTCCTTACCAGAAAACAACTCTTGCTCATAGGACCGGAAACTGCCTGTGATTGAACTCAATTTTGGACTAGGAAACAAACTCTAGCTCGCCTTACATGAAACACACTCTGCTTTTGAGAAAAGAACACTCTTCTACTCTACTGTGTTTCCTGTGAGTTCCGAACAGTGAGCTTGCTCAGAACAAAAAAAACGTGCTTCCTACACACACCGCCACACCTAGTTCAATTCTGCTTAAGAACCTGACAAGAACAGTAGATCCACTTCAGTCCAATACACTGTACTCCTGGGAACAGACAACAGTGCTATTTGTCCTGTGTATGGCAATGGCAGCGCAATAGTGACTCTTCTTACCATAAAACAACTCTTGCTCGTAAGACCAGAGACTGCATATGATTCAACTCCGTTTAGGACTGGGAAACAAACGCTAGCTCTCCTTACAAGAAACACACTCTGCTTTAGTGAAAAGAGCACTCTTCTACTCTACTGTGTTTCCTATAGGGCCAGAACAATGAGCTTGCTAAGAACAAAAGAACTGTGCTTCTTATACACACCGACCATATCTAGTTCAACTCTGCTTAGGAAACTGACAAGAACAGTAGCTCCACTTCAGTCTGATACACTGTATTTGCTGGGAACAGACGCGAGTGCTATTTGCACTGTGTATGGCAATGGGAGCTCAATAGTTACTTTCCTTACCAGAAAACAACTCTTGCTCGTAGGACCAGAAACTGCATGTGATTCAACTCCATTTAGGACTGGGAAACAAACGCTAGCTCGCCTTACAAGAAACACACTCTGCTTTTGAGAAAAGATCACTCTTCTACTCTACTGTGTTTCCTGTAGGGCCAGAACAGTGAGCTTGCTCAGAACAAAAGAACTGTGCTTCCTACACACGGGCCATATCTAGTTCAACTCTGCTTAGGAAACTGACAAGAACAGTAGCTCCTATTCAGTCCAATACACTTTACTTGCTGGGAACAGACGCGAGTGCTCTTTGCACTGTGTATTGCATTTGGAGCGCAATAGTGACTCTTCTTACCAGAAAACAACTCTTGCTCGTAGGACCAAAAACTGCCTGTGACTCAACTCCATTTAGGACTGGGAAACAAACGCGAGCTCGCCTTACAAGAAACACACTCCGCTTTAGAGAAAAGAGCACTCTTCTACTCTACTGTGTTCCCTATGGGGTCCGAACAGTGAGCTTGCTCAGAAAAAAAAAACTGTGCTTCCTACACACAAGGCCATATCTAGTTCAAGTCTGATTAGGAACCTGACAACAACAGTAGATCCTCCTTCGTCCAATACACTGTACTTGCTTGGAAAAGACGCCAGTAATATTTGTCCTGTGTATGGCAATGGCAGCGCAATAGTGACTCTTCTTACCAAAAAACATCTCTTGCTTGTAGGACCAGAAACTCCATGTGATTCCACTCCATTTAGGACTGGGAAACAAACGCTAGCTCGCCTTCCAAGAAACACAGTCTGCTTTTGAGAATAGAGCACTCTTCTACTCTACTGTGTTTCCTATGAGGTCCGAACAGTGAGCTTCCTCAGAACAAAAGAACTGTGCTTCCTACACACACCGCCACACCTAGTTCAATTCTGCTTGGGAACCTGACAAGAACAGTAGCTCCTCTTCAGTCCGATACACTGTATTTGCTGGGAACACACGCAAGTGCTATTTGCACTGTGTATGGCAATGGGAGCCATTAGTTACTTTCCTTACCAGAAAACAACTCTTGCTCATGGGAACAGAAACTGCATGGGATTCAACTCCATTTAGGACTGGGAAACAAACGCTAGCTCGCCTTACAAGAAACACACTCTGCTTTTGAGAAAAGAGCACAATTCTACTCTACTGTGTTTCCTATGGGGTCCGAACAGAGAGCTTGCTCAGAACAAAAGAACTGTGCTTCCTACACACACGGCCATATCTAGTTCAATTCTGCTTAGGAACTGACAAGAACAGTAGATCCTCTTCAGTCCAATACACTATACTTGCTGGGAACAGACGCCAGTGCTATTTGTCCTGTGTATGGCAATGGCAGCGCAATAGTGACTCTTCTTACCATAAAACAACTCTTGCTCGTAGGACCAGAAACTGCATGTGATTCAACTCCATTTAGGACTGGGAAACAAACGCTAGCTTGCCTTACAAGAAACACAATCTGCTTTAGAGAAAAGAGCACTCTTCTACTCTACTGTGTTTCCTATAGGGCCAGAACAGTGAGCTTGCTCAGAACAAAAGAACTGTGCTTCCTACACACTGGCCATATCTAGTTCAACTCTGCTTAGGAAACTGACAAGAACAGTAGCTCCTATTCAGTCCAATACACTGTACTTCCTGGGAACAGACGCGAGTGCTATTTGCACTGTGTATGGCAATGGGAGCCCAATAGTAACTTTCCTTACCAGAAAACAACTCTTGCTCATAGGACCGGAAACTGCCTGTGATTGAACTCAATTTTGGACTAGGAAACAAACTCTAGCTCGCCTTACATGAAACACACTCTGCTTTTGAGAAAAGAGCACTCTTCTACTCTACTGTGTTTCCTGTGAGGTCCGAACAGTGAGCTTGCTCAGAACAAAAAAAACGTGCTTCCTACACACACAGCCACACCTAGTTCAATTCTGCTTAAGAACCTGACAAGAACAGTAGATCCTCTTCAGTCCAATACACTGTACTCCTGGGAACAGACAACAGTGCTATTTGTCCTGTGTTTGGCAATTGCAGCGCAATAGTGACTCTTCTTACCATAAAACAACTCTTGCTCGTAGGACCAGAAACTGCATATGATTCAACTCCGTTTAGGACTGGGAAACAAACGCTAGCTCTCCTTACAAGAAACGCACTCTGCTTTAGACAAAAGAGCAATCATCTACTCTACTGTGTTTCCTATAGGGCTAGAACAGTGAGCTTGCTCAGAACAAAAGAACTGTGCTTCCTATACACACCGACCATATCTAGTTCAACTCTGCTTAGGAAAGTGACAAGAACAGTAGCTCCTCTTCAGTCCGATACACTGTATTTGCTGGGAACAGACGCGAGTGCTATTTGCACTGTGTATGGCAATGGGAGCTCAATAGTTACTTTCCTTACCAGAAAACAACTCTTGCTCAAAGGAACAGAAACTGCATGGGATTCAACTCCATTTAGGACTGGGAAACAAACGCTAGCTCGCCTTACAAGAAACACACTCTGCTTTTGAGAAAAGAGCACAATTCTACTCTACTGTGTTTCCTATGGGGTCCGAACAGAGAGATTGCTCAGAACAAAAGAACTGTGCTTCCTACACACACGGCCATATCTAGTTCAATTCTGCTTAGGAACTGACAAGAACAGTAGATCCTCTTCAGTCCAATACACTATACTTGCTGGGAACAGACGCCAGTGCTATTTGTCCTGTGTATGGCAATGGCAGCGCAATAGTGACTCTTCTTACCATAAAACAACTCTTGCTCGTAGGACCAGAAACTGCCTGTGATTCAACTCCATTTAGGACTGGGAAACAAACACTAGCTCGCCTTACAAGAAACACAATCTGCTTTAGAGAAAAGAGCACTCTTCTACTCTACTCTGTTTCCTATAGGGCCAGAACAGTGAGCTTGCTCAGAACAAAAGAACTGTGCTTCCTACACACGGGCCATATCTAGTTCAACTCTGCTTAGGAAACTGACAAGAACAGTAGCTCCTATTCAGTCCAATACACTGTACTTGCTGGGAACAGACGCGAGTGCTCTTTGCACTGTGTATTGCATTTGGAGCGCAATAGTGACTCTTCTTACCAGAAAACAACTCTTGCTCGTAGGACCAAAAACTGCCTGTGACTCAACTCCATTTAGGACTGGGAAACAAACGCGAGCTCGCCTTACAAGAAACACACTCTGCTTTTGAGAAAAGAGCACTCTTCTACTCTACTGTGTTCCCTATGGGGTCCGAACAGTGAGCTTGCTCAGAACAAAAAAAACTGTGCTTCCTACACACAAGGCCATATCTAGTTCAAGTCTGATTAGGAACCTGACAACAACAGTATATCCTCTTTCGTCCAATACACTGTACTTGCTTGGAAAAGATGCCAGTGCTATTTGTCCTGTGTATGGCAATGGCAGCGCAATAGTGACTCTTCTTACCATAAACAACTCTTGCTCATAGGACCAGAAACTGCATGGGATTCAACTCCATTTAGGACTGGGAAACAAACGCTAGACCTCCTTACAAGAAACACACTCTGCTTTAGAGAAAAGAGCACTCTTCTACTCTACTGTGTTTCCTATAGGGCCAGAACAGTGAGCTTGCTCAGAATAAAAGAACTGTGCTTCCTACTCACACGGACCATATCTATTTCAAGTCTGCTTAGGAAACTGAAAGAATAGTAGCTCCTATTCAGTCCGATACACTGTACTTGCTGGGAACAGACGCGAGTGCTATTTGCACTGTATATGGCATTTGGAGCACAACAGTGACTCTTCTTACCAGAAAACAACTCTTGCTCGTCGGACCAGAAATTGCATGTGATTCCACTCCATTTAGGACTGGGAAACAAACGCTAGCTCGCCTTACAAGAAACACACTCTGCTTTAGAGAAAAGAGCACTCTTCTACTCTACTGTGTTTCCTATGGGGTCCAAACTGTGAGCTTGCTCAGAACAAAAGAACTGTGCTTCCTACACACACGGCCATATCTAGTTCAAGTCTGCTTAGGAACCTGACAAGAACAGTAGATCCTCTTCAGTCCAATACACTGTACTTGCTGGGAAGAGACGCCAGTGCTATTTGTCCTGTGTATGGCAATGGCAGCGCAATAGTGACTCTTCTTACCAGAAAACAACTCTTGCTCGTAGGACCAGAAACTGCATGTGATTCAACTCCATTTAGGACTTGGAAACAAACGCTAGCTCGCCTTACAAGAAACACGCTCTGCTTTTGAGAAAAGAGCACTCTTCTACTCTACTGTGTTTCCTATGGGGTCCAAACAGTGAGCTTGCTCAGAACAAAAGAACTGTGATTCCTACACACACCGACCATATCTAGTTCAACTCTGCTTAGGAAACTGACAAGAACAGTAGCTCCTATTCAGTCCAATACACTGTACTTGATGGAAACAGATGCGAGTGCTATTTGCACTGTGTATGGCAATGGGAGCACAATAGTAACTTTCCTTACGAGAAAACAACTCTTGCTCATGGGACCGGAAACTGCCTGTGATTGAACTCCATTTAGGACTGGGAAACAAACGCTAGCTCGCCTTACAAGAAACACACTCTGCTTTTGAGAAAAGAGCACTCTTCTACTCTACTGTGTTTCCTATGGGGTCCAAACAGTGAGCTTGCTCAGAACAAAAGAACTGTGCTTCCTACACACACGGACCGTATCTAGTTCAGCTCTGCTTAGGAAACTGACAAGAACAGTAGCTCCTCTTCATTCCAATACACTGTACTTGCTGGGAAGAGACGCCAGTGCTATTTGTCCTGTGTTGGGCAATGGCAGCGCAATAATGACTCTTCTTACCAGAAAACAACTCTTGCTCGTAGGACCAGAAACTGCATGGGATTCAACTCCATTTAGCACTGGGAAACAAATGCTAGCTTGCCTTACATGAAACACACTTTGCTTTTGAGAAAAGAGCACTCTTCTACTCTACTGTGTTTCCTAGAGGGCCAGAACAGTGAGCTTGCTCAGAACAAAAGAACTGTGCTTCCTACACACACCGACCATATCTAGTTCAACTCTGCTTAGGAAACTGACAAGAACAGTAGCTCCACTTCAGTCCGATACACTGTATTTGCTGGGAACAGACACGAGTGCTATTTGCACTGTGTATGGCAATGGGAGCTCAATAGTTACTTTCCTTACCAGAAAACAACTCTTGCTCGTAGGAACAGAAACTGCAAGGGATTCAACTCCATTTAGGACTGGGAAACAAACGCGAGCTCGCCTTACAAGAAACACACTCTGCTTTTGAGAAAAGAGCACTCTTCTACTCTACTGTGTTCCCTATGGGGTCCGAACAGTGAGCTTGCTCAGAACAAAAAAACTGTGCTTCCTACACACAAGGCCATATCTAGTTCAAGTCTGATTAGGAACCTGACAACAACAGTAGATCCTCTTTCGTCCAATACACTGTACTTGCTTGGAAAAGATGCCAGTGCTATTTGTCCTGTGTATGGCAATGGCAGCGCAATAGTGACACTTCTTACCAAAAAACATCTCTTGCTTGTAGGACCAGAAACTCCATGTGATTCAACTCCATTTAGGACTGGGAAACAAACGCTAGCTCACCTTACAAGAAACACACTCTGCTTTTGAGAATAGAGCACTCTTCTACTCTACTGTGTTTCCTATGGGGTCCAAACAGTGAGCTTGCTCAGAACAAAAGAACTGTGATTCCTACACACACCGACCATATCTAGTTCAACTCTCCTTAGGAAACTGTCAAGAACAGTAGCTCCGATTCAGTCCAATACACTGCACATGCTGGGAACAGACGCGAGTGCTATTTGCACTGTGTATGGCAATGGGAGCACAATAGTAACTTTCCTTACCAGAAAACAACTCTTGCTCGTAGGAACAGAAACTGCATGGGATTCAACTCCATTTAGGACTGGGAAACAAACGCTAGCTCGCCTTACAAGAAACACACTCTGCTTTTGAGAAAAGAGCACAATTCTACTCTACCGTGTTTCCTATGGGGTCCGAACAGAGAGCTTGTTCAGAACAAAAGAACTGTGCTTCCTACACACAGGCCATATCTAGTTCAACTCTGCTTAGGAAACTGACAAGAACAGTAGCTCCTATTCAGTCCAATACACTGTACTTGCTGGGAACAGACGCGAGTGCTCTTTGCACTGTGTATTGCATTTGGAGCACAATAGTGACTCTTCTTACCAGAAAACAACTCTTGCTCGTAGGACCAAAAACTGCCTGTGACTCAACTCCATTTAGGACTGGGAAACAAACGCGAGCTCGCCTTACAAGAAACACACTCTGCTTTAGAGAAAAGAGCACTCTTCTACTCTACTGTGTTCCCTATGGGGTCCGAACAGTGAGCTTGATCAGAACAAAAAAACTGTGCTTCCTACACACAAGGCCATATCTAGTTCAAGTCTGATTAGGAACCTGACAACAACAGTATATCCTCTTTCGTCCAATACACTGTACTTGCTTGGATAAGACGCCAGTGATATTTGTCCTGTGTATGGCAATGGCAGCGCAATAGTGACTCTTCTTACCAAAAAACATCTCTTGCTTGTAGGACCAGAAACTCCATGTGATTCAACTCCATTTAGGACTGGGAAACAAACGCTAGCTCGCGTTACAAGAAACACACTCTGCTTTTGAGAAAAGAGCACTCTTCTACTCTACTGAGTTTCCTATGGGGTCCAAACAGTGAGCTTGCTCAGAACAAAAGAACTCTGCTTCCTACACACACCGACCATATCTAGTTCAACTCTGCTTAGGATACTGACAAGAACAGTAGCTCCTATTCAGTCCAATACACTGTTCTTCCTGGGAACAGACGCTAGTGCTATTGCACTGTGTATGGCAATGGGAGCACAATAGTAACTTTCCTTACCAGAAAACAACTCTTGCTCATAGGACCGGAAACTGCCTGTGAATGAACTCCATTTAGGACTAGGAAACAAACTCTAGCTCGCCTTACAAGAAACACACTCTGCTTTTGAGAATAGAGCACTCTTCTACTCTACTGTGTTTCCTATGAGGTCCGAATAGTGAGCTTGCTCAGAACAAAAAAAACGTGCTTCCTACACACACCGCCACACCTAGTTCAATTCTGCTGAGGAACCTGACAAGAACAGTAGGTCCTCTTCAGTCCAATACACTGTACTCCTGGGAACAGACAACAGTGCTATTTGTCCTGAGTATGGCAATGGCAGCAAATAGTGACTCTTCTTACCATAAACAACTCTTGTTCATAGGACCAGAAACTGCATGGGATTCAACTCCATTTAGGACTGGGAAACAAACGCTAGACCTCCTTACAAGAAACACACTCTGCTTTAGAGAAAAGAGCACTCTTCTACTCTACTGTGTTTCCTATAGGGCCAGAACAGTGAGCTTGCTCAGAATAAAAGAACTGTGCTTCCTACTCACACGGACCATATCTATTTCAAGTCTGCTTAGGAAACTGAAAGAATAGTAGCTCCTATTCAGTCCGATACACTGTACTTGCTGGGAACAGACGCGAGTGCTATTTGCACTGTATATGGCATTTGGAGCACAACAGTGACTCTTCTTACCAGAAAACAACTCTTGCTCGTCGGACCAGAAATTGCATGTGATTCCACTCCATTTAGGACTGGGAAACAAACGCTAGCTCGCCTTACAAGAAACACACTCTGCTTTAGAGAAAAGAGCACTCTTCTACTCTACTGTGTTTCCTATGGGGTCCAAACTGTGAGCTTGCTCAGAACAAAAGAACTGTGCTTCCTACACACACGGCCATATCTAGTTCAAGTCTGCTTAGGAACCTGACAAGAACAGTAGATCCTCTTCAGTCCAATACACTGTACTTGCTGGGAAGAGACGCCAGTGCTATTTGTCCTGTGTATGGCAATGGCAGCGCAATAGTGACTCTTCTTACCAGAAAACAACTCTTGCTCGTAGGACCAGAAACTGCATGTGATTCAACTCCATTTAGGACTTGGAAACAAACGCTAGCTCGCCTTACAAGAAACACACTCTGTTTTATAGAAAAGAGCACTCTTCTACTCTACTGTGTTTCCTTTGTGGTCCAAACAGTGAGCTTGCTCAGAACAAAAGAACTGTGCTTCCTACACGGGAAATATCTAGTTCAACTCTCCTTAGGAAACTGACAAGAACAGTAGCTCCGATTCAGTCCAATACACTGCACATGCTGGGAACAGACGCGAGTGCTATTTGCACTGTGTATGGCATTTGGAGCACAATAGTGACTCTTCTTACCAGAAAACAACTCTTGCTCGTGGGACCAAAAACTACCTGTGACTCAACTCCATTTAGGACTGGGAAACAAACGCGAGCTCGCCTTAAAAGAAACACACTCTGCTTTAGAGAAAAGAGCACTCTTCTACTCTACTGTGTTTCCTATGGGGTTAGAACAGTGAGCTTGCTTAGAACAAAAAAACTGTGCTTCCTACACACACGGCCATATCTAGTTCAACTCTCCTTAGGAAACTGACAAGAACAGTAGATCCTCTTCCGTCCAATACATTGTACTTGCTGGGAAAAGACGCCAGTGCTATTTGTCCTGTGTATGGCAATGGCAGCACAATAGTGACTCTTCTTACCAAAAAACAACTCTTGTTTGTAGGACCAGAAACTGCATGTGATTCAACTCCATATTGGATTGGGAAAAAAACGCTAGCTTGCCTTACAAGAAACACGCTCTGCTTTTGAGAAAAGAGCACTCTTCTACTCTACTGTGTTTCCTATGGGGTCCAAACAGTGAGCTTGCTCAGAACAAAAGAACTGTGATTCCTACACACACCGACCATATCTAGTTCAACTCTGCTTAGGAAACTGACAAGAACAGTAGCTCCTATTCAGTCCAATACACTGTACTTGATGGAAACAGATGCGAGTGCTATTTGCACTGTGTATGGCAATGGGAGCACAATAGTAACTTTCCTTACGAGAAAACAACTCTTGCTCATGGGACCGGAAACTGCCTGTGATTGAACTCCATTTAGGACTGGGAAACAAACGCTAGCTCGCCTTACAAGAAACACACTCTGCTTTTGAGAAAAGAGCACTCTTCTACTCTACTGTGTTTCCTATGGGGTCCAAACAGTGAGCTTGCTCAGAACAAAAGAACTGTGCTTCCTACACACACGGACCGTATCTAGTTCAGCTCTGCTTAGGAAACTGACAAGAACAGTAGCTCCTCTTCATTCCAATACACTGTACTTGCTGGGAAGAGACGCCAGTGCTATTTGTCCTGTGTTGGGCAATGGCAGCGCAATAATGACTCTTCTTACCAGAAAACAACTCTTGCTCGTAGGACCAGAAACTGCATGGGATTCAACTCCATTTAGCACTGGGAAACAAATGCTAGCTTGCCTTACATGAAACACACTTTGCTTTTGAGAAAAGAGCACTCTTCTACTCTACTGTGTTTCCTAGAGGGCCAGAACAGTGAGCTTGCTCAGAACAAAAGAACTGTGCTTCCTACACACACCGACCATATCTAGTTCAACTCTGCTTAGGAAACTGACAAGAACAGTAGCTCCACTTCAGTCCGATACACTGTATTTGCTGGGAACAGACACGAGTGCTATTTGCACTGTGTATGGCAATGGGAGCTCAATAGTTACTTTCCTTACCAGAAAACAACTCTTGCTCGTAGGAACAGAAACTGCAAGGGATTCAACTCCATTTAGGACTGGGAAACAAACGCGAGCTCGCCTTACAAGAAACACACTCTGCTTTTGAGAAAAGAGCACTCTTCTACTCTACTGTGTTCCCTATGGGGTCCGAACAGTGAGCTTGCTCAGAACAAAAAAACTGTGCTTCCTACACACAAGGCCATATCTAGTTCAAGTCTGATTAGGAACCTGACAACAACAGTAGATCCTCTTTCGTCCAATACACTGTACTTGCTTGGAAAAGATGCCAGTGCTATTTGTCCTGTGTATGGCAATGGCAGCGCAATAGTGACACTTCTTACCAAAAAACATCTCTTGCTTGTAGGACCAGAAACTCCATGTGATTCAACTCCATTTAGGACTGGGAAACAAACGCTAGCTCACCTTACAAGAAACACACTCTGCTTTTGAGAATAGAGCACTCTTCTACTCTACTGTGTTTCCTATGGGGTCCAAACAGTGAGCTTGCTCAGAACAAAAGAACTGTGATTCCTACACACACCGACCATATCTAGTTCAACTCTCCTTAGGAAACTGTCAAGAACAGTAGCTCCGATTCAGTCCAATACACTGCACATGCTGGGAACAGACGCGAGTGCTATTTGCACTGTGTATGGCAATGGGAGCACAATAGTAACTTTCCTTACCAGAAAACAACTCTTGCTCGTAGGAACAGAAACTGCATGGGATTCAACTCCATTTAGGACTGGGAAACAAACGCTAGCTCGCCTTACAAGAAACACACTCTGCTTTTGAGAAAAGAGCACAATTCTACTCTACCGTGTTTCCTATGGGGTCCGAACAGAGAGCTTGTTCAGAACAAAAGAACTGTGCTTCCTACACACAGGCCATATCTAGTTCAACTCTGCTTAGGAAACTGACAAGAACAGTAGCTCCTATTCAGTCCAATACACTGTACTTGCTGGGAACAGACGCGAGTGCTCTTTGCACTGTGTATTGCATTTGGAGCACAATAGTGACTCTTCTTACCAGAAAACAACTCTTGCTCGTAGGACCAAAAACTGCCTGTGACTCAACTCCATTTAGGACTGGGAAACAAACGCGAGCTCGCCTTACAAGAAACACACTCTGCTTTAGAGAAAAGAGCACTCTTCTACTCTACTGTGTTCCCTATGGGGTCCGAACAGTGAGCTTGATCAGAACAAAAAAACTGTGCTTCCTACACACAAGGCCATATCTAGTTCAAGTCTGATTAGGAACCTGACAACAACAGTATATCCTCTTTCGTCCAATACACTGTACTTGCTTGGATAAGACGCCAGTGATATTTGTCCTGTGTATGGCAATGGCAGCGCAATAGTGACTCTTCTTACCAAAAAACATCTCTTGCTTGTAGGACCAGAAACTCCATGTGATTCAACTCCATTTAGGACTGGGAAACAAACGCTAGCTCGCGTTACAAGAAACACACTCTGCTTTTGAGAAAAGAGCACTCTTCTACTCTACTGAGTTTCCTATGGGGTCCAAACAGTGAGCTTGCTCAGAACAAAAGAACTCTGCTTCCTACACACACCGACCATATCTAGTTCAACTCTGCTTAGGATACTGACAAGAACAGTAGCTCCTATTCAGTCCAATACACTGTTCTTCCTGGGAACAGACGCTAGTGCTATTGCACTGTGTATGGCAATGGGAGCACAATAGTAACTTTCCTTACCAGAAAACAACTCTTGCTCATAGGACCGGAAACTGCCTGTGAATGAACTCCATTTAGGACTAGGAAACAAACTCTAGCTCGCCTTACAAGAAACACACTCTGCTTTTGAGAATAGAGCACTCTTCTACTCTACTGTGTTTCCTATGAGGTCCGAATAGTGAGCTTGCTCAGAACAAAAAAAAACGTGCTTCCTACACACACCGCCACACCTAGTTCAATTCTGCTGAGGAACCTGACAAGAACAGTAGGTCCTCTTCAGTCCAATACACTGTACTCCTGGGAACAGACAACAGTGCTATTTGTCCTGAGTATGGCAATGGCAGCAAATAGTGACTCTTCTTACCATAAACAACTCTTGCTCATAGGACCAGAAACTGCATGGGATTCAACTCCATTTAGGACTGGGAAACAAACGCTAGACCTCCTTACAAGAAACACACTCTGCTTTAGAGAAAAGAGCACTCTTCTACTCTACTGTGTTTCCTATAGGGCCAGAACAGTGAGCTTGCTCAGAATAAAAGAACTGTGCTTCCTACTCACACGGACCATATCTATTTCAAGTCTGCTTAGGAAACTGAAAGAATAGTAGCTCCTATTCAGTCCGATACACTGTACTTGCTGGGAACAGACGCGAGTGCTATTTGCACTGTATATGGCATTTGGAGCACAACAGTGACTCTTCTTACCAGAAAACAACTCTTGCTCGTCGGACCAGAAATTGCATGTGATTCCACTCCATTTAGGACTGGGAAACAAACGCTAGCTCGCCTTACAAGAAACACACTCTGCTTTAGAGAAAAGAGCACTCTTCTACTCTACTGTGTTTCCTATGGGGTCCAAATTGTGAGCTTGCTCAGAACAAAAGAACTGTGCTTCCTACACACACGGCCATATCTAGTTCAAGTCTGCTTAGGAACCTGACAAGAACAGTAGATCCTCTTCAGTCCAATACACTGTACTTGCTGGGAAGAGACGCCAGTGCTATTTGTCCTGTGTATGGCAATGGCAGCGCAATAGTGACTCTTCTTACCAGAAAACAACTCTTGCTCGTAGGACCAGAAACTGCATGTGATTCAACTCCATTTAGGACTTGGAAACAAACGCTAGCTCGCCTTACAAGAAACACACTCTGTTTTATAGAAAAGAGCACTCTTCTACTCTACTGTGTTTCCTTTGTGGTCCAAACAGTGAGCTTGCTCAGAACAAAAGAACTGTGCTTCCTACACGGGAAATATCTAGTTCAACTCTCCTTAGGAAACTGACAAGAACAGTAGCTCCGATTCAGTCCAATACACTGCACATGCTGGGAACAGACGCGAGTGCTATTTGCACTGTGTATGGCATTTGGAGCACAATAGTGACTCTTCTTACCAGAAAACAACTCTTGCTCGTGGGACCAAAAACTACCTGTGACTCAACTCCATTTAGGACTGGGAAACAAACGCGAGCTCGCCTTACAAGAAACACACTCTGCTTTAGAGAAAAGAGCACTCTTCTACTCTACTGTGTTTCCTATGGGGTTAGAACAGTGAGCTTGCTTAGAACAAAAAAACTGTGCTTCCTACACACACGGCCATATCTAGTTCAACTCTCCTTAGGAAACTGACAAGAACAGTAGATCCTCTTCCGTCCAATACATTGTACTTGCTGGGAAAAGACGCCAGTGCTATTTGTCCTGTGTATGGCAATGGCAGCACAATAGTGACTCTTCTTACCAAAAAACAACTCTTGTTTGTAGGACCAGAAACTGCATGTGATTCAACTCCATATTGGATTGGGAAAAAAACGCTAGCTTGCCTTACAAGAAACACGCTCTGCTTTTGAGAAAAGAGCACTCTTCTACTCTACTGTGTTTCCTATGGGGTCCAAACAGTGAGCTTGCTCAGAACAAAAGAACTGTGATTCCTACACACACCGACCATATCTAGTTCAACTCTGCTTAGGAAACTGACAAGAACAGTAGCTCCTATTCAGTCCAATACACTGTACTTGATGGAAACAGATGCGAGTGCTATTTGCACTGTGTATGGCAATGGGAGCACAATAGTAACTTTCCTTACGAGAAAACAACTCTTGCTCATGGGACCGGAAACTGCCTGTGATTGAACTCCATTTAGGACTGGGAAACAAACGCTAGCTCGCCTTAAAAGAAACACACTCTGCTTTTGAGAAAAGAGCACTCTTCTACTCTACTGTGTTTCCTATGGGGTCCAAACAGTGAGCTTGCTCAGAACAAAAGAACTGTGCTTCCTACACACACGGACCGTATCTAGTTCAGCTCTGCTTAGGAAACTGACAAGAACAGTAGCTCCTCTTCATTCCAATACACTGTACTTGCTGGGAAGAGACGCCAGTGCTATTTGTCCTGTGTTGGGCAATGGCAGCGCAATAATGACTCTTCTTACCAGAAAACAACTCTTGCTCGTAGGACCAGAAACTGCATGGGATTCAACTCCATTTAGCACTGGGAAACAAATGCTAGCTTGCCTTACATGAAACACACTTTGCTTTTGAGAAAAGAGCACTCTTCTACTCTACTGTGTTTCCTAGAGGGCCAGAACAGTGAGCTTGCTCAGAACAAAAGAACTGTGCTTCCTACACACGGGCCATCTAGTTCAACTCTGCTTAGGAAACTGACAAGAACAGTAGCTCCTATACAGTCCAATACACTGTAATTGCTGGGAACAGACGTGAGTGCTATTTGCACTGTGTATTGCATTTGGAGCGCAAGAGTGACTCTTCTTACCAGAAAACAACTCTTGTTTGTAGGACCAAAAACTGCATGTGATTCAACTCCATATTGGACTGGGAAAAAAACGCTAGCTTGCCTTACAAGAAACACACTCTGCTTTTGAGAAAAGAGCACTCTTCTACTCTACTGTGTTTCCGATAGGGTCCGAACAGTGAGCTTGCTCAGAACAAAAGAACTGTGCTTCCTACACACACGGCCATATCTAGTTCTATTCTGCTTAGGAACCTGACAAGAACAGTAGCTCCGATTCAGTCCAATACACTGCACATGCTGGGAACAGACGCGAGTGCTATTTGCACTGTGTATGGCAATGGGAGCACAATAGTAACTTTCCTTACGAGAAAACAACTCTTGCTCATGGGAACGGAAACTGCCTGTGATTGAACTCCATTTAGGACTGGGAAACAAACGCTAGCTCACGTTACAAGAAACACACTCTGCTTTTGAGAAAAGAGCACTCTTCTACTCTACTGTATTTCCTATGGGATCCAAACAGTGAGCTTGCTGAGTACAAAAGAACTGTGCTTCCTACACACATGGGCCATATCTAGTTCAACTCTGCTTAGGAACCTGAGAAGAAAAGTAGATCCTCTTCAGTCCAATACACTGTACTGCTGGGAACAGACAACAGTGATATTTGTCCTGTGTATGGCAATGGCAGCGCAATAGTGACTCTTCTTACCATAAAACAACTCTAGCTCATAGGACCAGAAACTGCATGTGATTCAACTCCTGTTTGGACTGGGAAACAAACGCTAGCTTGCCTTACAAGAAACACACTCTGCTTTTGAGAAAAGAGCACTCTTTTACTCTACTGTGTTTCCTATGGGGTCCAAACAGTGAGCTTGCTCAGAACTAAAGAACTGTGCTTCCTACACACACGGACCGTATCTAGTTCAGCTCTGCTTAGGAAACTGACAAGAACAGTAGCTCCTCTTCATTCCAATACACTGTACTTGCTGGGAACAGACGCCAGTGCTATTTGTCCTGTGTAGGGCAATTGCAGCGCAATAATGACTCTTCTTACCAGAAAACAACTCTTGCTCGTAGGACCAGAAACTGCATGGGATTCAACTCCATTTAGCACTGGGAAACAAATGCTAGCTTGCCTTACATGAAACACACTTTGCTTTTGAGAAAAGAGCACTCTTCTACTCTACTGAATTTCCTATGCGGTCCAAACTGTGAGCTTGCTCAGAACAAAAGAACTGTGCTTCCTACACACACGGCCATATCTAGTTCAAGTCTGCTTAGGAACCTGACAAGAACAGTAGATCCTCTTCAGTCCAATACACTGTACTTGCTGGGAAGAGACGCCAGTGCTATTTGTCCTGTGTATGGCAATGGCAGCGCAATAGTGACTCTTCTTACCAGAAAACAACTCTTGCTCGTAGGACCAGAAACTGCATGTGATTCAACTCCATTTAGGACTTGGAAACAAACGCTAGCTCGCCTTACAGGAAACACACTCTGCTTTAGAGAAAAGAGCACTCTTCTACTCTACTGTGTTTCCTTTGTGGTCCAAACAGTGAGCTTGCTCAGAACAAAAGAACTGTGCTTCCTACACGGGAAATATCTAGTTCAACTCTGCTTAGGAAACTGACAAGAACAGTAGCTCCTATTCAGTCCAATACACTGTACTTGACGGAAACAGATGCGAGTGCTATTTGCACTGTGTATGGCATTTGGAGCACAATAGTGACTCTTCTTACCAGAAAACAACTCTTGCTCGTAGGACCAAAAACTGCCTGTGACTCAACTCCATTTAGGACTGGGAAACAAACGCGAGCTCGCCTTACAAGAAACACACTCTGCTTTAGAGAAAAGAGCACTCTTCTACTCTACTGTGTTTTGTTTGGGGTTAGAACAGTGAGCTTGTTTAGAACAAAAAAACTGTGCTTCCTACACACACGGCCATATCTAGTTCAAATCTGCTTAGGAACCTGACAAGAACAGTAGATCCTCTTCCGTCCAATACACTGTACCTGCTGGGAAAAGACGCCAGTGCTATTTGTCCTGTGTATGGCAATGGCAGCACAATAGTGACTCTTCTTACCAAAAAACAACTCTTGTTTGTAGGACCAGAAACTGCATGTGATTCAACTCCATATTGTACTGGGAAAAAAACGCTAGCTCGCCTTACAAGAAACACACTCTGCTTTTGAGAAAAGAGCACGCTTCTACTCTACTGTGTTTCCTATGGGGTCCAAACAGTGAGCTTGCTCAGAACAAAAGAACTGTGATTCCTACACACACCGACCATATCTAGTTCAACTCTCCTTAGGAAACTGACAAGAACAGTAGCTCCGATTCAGTCCAATACACTGCACATGCTGGGAACAGACGCGAGTGCCATTTGCACTGTGTATGGCAATGGGAGCACAATAGTAACTTTCCTTACCAGAAAACAACTCTTGCTCGTAGGAACAGAAACTGCATGGGATTCAACTCCATTTAGGACTGGGAAACAAACGCTAGCTCGCCTTACAAGAAACACACTCTGCTTTTGAGAAAAGAGCACAATTCTACTCTACCGTGTTTCCTATGGGGTCCGAACAGAGAGCTTGCTCAGAACAAAAGAACTGTGCTTCCTACACACGGGCCATATCTAGTTCAACTCTGCTTAGGAAACTGACAAGAACAGTAGCTCCTATTCAGTCCAATACACTGTACTTGCTGGGAACAGACGCGAGTGCTCTTTGCACTTTGTATTGCATTTGGAGCGCAATAGTGACTCTTCTTACCAGAAAACAACTCTTGCTCGTAGGACCAAAAACTGCCTGTGACTCAACTCCATTTAGGACTGGGAAACAAACGCGAGCTCGCCTTACAAGAAACACACTCTGCTTTAGAGAAAAGAGCACTC
Source organism: Peromyscus eremicus (assembly GCF_949786415.1). Classification (NCBI taxonomy): domain Eukaryota; kingdom Metazoa; phylum Chordata; class Mammalia; order Rodentia; family Cricetidae; genus Peromyscus; species Peromyscus eremicus. The sequence continues at coordinate 336,113 of NW_026734452.1, read as the reverse complement.
TTCTACTCTACTGTGTTCCCTATGGGGTCCGAACAGTGAGCTTGATCAGAACAAAAAAACTGTGCTTCCTACACACAAGGCCATATCTAGTTCAAGTCTGATTAGGAACCTGACAACAACAGTAGATCCTCTTTCGTCCAATACACTGTACTTGCTTGGATAAGACGCCAGTGATATTTGTCCTGTGTATGGCAATGGCAGCGCAATAGTGACTCTTCTTACCAAAAAACATCTCTTGCTTGTAGGACCAGAAACTCCATGTGATTCAACTCCATTTAGGACTGGGAAACAAACGCTAGCTCGCGTTACAAGAAACACACTCTGCTTTTGAGAAAAGAGCACTCTTCTACTCTACTGAGTTTCCTATGGGGTCCAAACAGTGAGCTTGCTCAGAACAAAAGAACTCTGCTTCCTACACACACCGACCATATCTAGTTCAACTCTGCTTAGGATACTGACAAGAACAGTAGCTCCTATTCAGTCCAATACACTGTACTTCCTGGGAACAGACGCTAGTGCTATTTGCACTGTGTATGGCAATGGGAGCACAATAGTTACTTTCCTTACCAGAAAACAACTCTTGCTCGTAGGAACAGAAACTGCAAGGGATTCAACTCCATTTAGGACTGGGAAACAAACGCTAGCTCGCCTTACAAGAAACACACTCTGCTTTTGAGAAAAGAGCACAATTCTACTCTACTGTGTTTCCTATGGGGTCCGAACAGAGAGCTTGCTCAGAACAAAAGAACTGTGCTTCCTACACACACGGCCATATCTATTTCAATTCTGCTTAGGAACTGACAAGAACAGTCGATCCTCTTCAGTCCAATACACTATACTTGCTGGGAACAGACGTCAGTGCTATTTGTCCTGTGTATGGCAATGGCAGCGCAATAGTGACTCTTCTTACCATAAAACAACTATTGCTCGTAGGACAAGAAACTGCATGTGATTCAACTCCATTTAGGACTGGGAAACAAACGCTAGCTCGCCTTACAAGAAACACAATCTGCTTTAGAGAAAAGAGCACTCTTCTACTCTACTGTGTTTCCTATAGGGCCAGAACAGTGAGCTTGCTCAGAACAAAAGAACTGTGCTTCCTACACACGGGCCATATCTAGTTCAACTCTGCTTAGGAAACTGACAAGAACAGTAGCCCCTATTCAGTCCAATACACTGTACTTCCTGGGAACAGACGCGAGTGCTATTTGCACTGTGTATGGCAATGGGAGCACAATAGTAACTTTCCTTACCAGAAAACAACTCTTGCTCATAGGACCGGAAACTGCCTGTGATTGAACTCAATTTTGGACTAGGAAACAAACTCTAGCTCGCCTTACATGAAACACACTCTGCTTTTGAGAAAAGAGCACTCTTCTACTCTACTGTGTTTCCTGTGAGGTCCGAACAGTGAGCTTGCTCAGAACAAAAAAAACGTGCTTCCTAAACACACCGCCACACCTAGTTCAATTCTGCTTAAGAACCTGACAAGAACAGTAGATCCTCTTCAGTCCAATACACTGTACTCATGGGAACAGAAAACAGTGCTATTTGTCCTGTGTATGGCAATGGCAGCGCAATAGTGACTCTTCTTACCATAAAACAACTCTTGCTTGTAGGACCAGAAACTGCATATGATTCAACTCCGTTTAGGACTGGGAAACAAACGCTAGCTCTCCTTACAAGAAACACACTCTGCTTTAGAGAAAAGAGCACTCTTCTACTCTACTGTGTTTCCTATAGGGCCAGAACAGTGAGCTTGCTCAGAACAAAAGAACTGTGCTTCCTATACACACCGACCATATCTAGTTCAACTCTGCTTAGAAAACTGACAAGAACAGTAGCTCCACTTCAGTCTGATACACTGTATTTGCTGGGAACAGACGCGAGTGCTATTTGCACTGTGTATGGCAATGGGAGCTCAATAGTTACTTTCCTTACCAGAAAACAACTCTTGTTCGTAGGAACAGAAACTGCATGGGATTCAACTCCATTTAGGACTGGGAAACAAACGCTAGCTCGCTTTCCAAGAAACACACTCTGCTTTTGAGAAAAGAGCACAATTCTACTCTACTGTGTTTCCTATGCGGTCCGAACAGTGAGCATGCTCAGAACAAAAGAACTGTGTTTCCTACACACACCGACCATATCTAGTTCAACTCTGCTTAGGAAACTGACAAGAACAGTAGCTCCTATTCAGTCCAATACACTGTACTTGCTGGGAACAGACGCGAGTGCTCTTTGCACTGTGTATTGCATTTGGAGCGCAATAGTGACTCTTCTTACCAGAAAACAACTCTTGCTCGTGGACCAAAAACTGCCTGTGACTCAACTCCATTTAGGACTGGGAAACAAACGCGAGTTCGCCTTACAAGAAACACACTCTGCTTTAGAGAAAAGAGCACTCTTCTACTCTACTGTGTTCCCTATGGGGTCCGAACAGTGAGCTTGCTCAGAACAAAAAAACTGTGCTTCCTACACACAAGGCCATATCTAGTTCAAGTCTGATTAGGAACCTGACAACAACAGTAGATCCTCTTTCGTCCAATACACTGTACTTGCTTGGTAAAGACGCCAGTGCTATTTGTCCTGTGTATGGCAATGGCAGCGCAATAGTGACTCTTCTTACCAAAAAACATCTCTTGCTTGTAGGACCAGAAACTCCATGTGATTCAACTCCATTTAGGACTGGGCAACAAACGCAGGCTCACCTTACAAGAAACACACTCTGCTTTTGAGAAAAGAGCACTCTTCTACTCTACTGTGTTTCCTATGTGGTCCAAACAGTGAGCTTGCTCAGAACAAAAGAACTGTGCTTCCTACACGGGAAATATCTAGTTCAACTCTGCTTAGGAAACTGACAAGAACAGTAGCTCCTATTCAGTCCAATACACTGTACTTGATAGAAACAGATGCGAGTGCTATTTGCACTGTGTATGGCATTTGGAGCACAATAGTGGCTCTTCTTAGCAGAAAACAACTCTTGCTCGTAGGACCAAAAACTGCCTGTGACTCAACTCCATTTAGGACTGGGAAACAAATGCTAGCTCGCCTTACAAGAAACACACTCTGCTTTAGAGAAAAGAGCACTCTTCTACTCTACTGTGTTTCCTATGGGGTTAGAACAGTGATCTTGCTTAGAACAAAAAAACTGTGCTTCCTACACACACGGCCATATCTAGTTCAAATCTGCTTAGGAACCTGACAAGAACAGTAGATCCTTTTCGGTCCAATACACTGTACTTGCTGGGAAAAGACGCCAGTGCTATTTGTCCTGTGTATGGCAATGGCAGCACAATAGTGACTCTTCTTACCAAAAAACAACTCTTGTTTGTAGGACCAGAAACTGCATGTGATTCAAGTCCATATTGGACTGGGAAAAAAACGCTAGCTCGCCTTACAAGAAACACACTCTGCTTTTGAGAAAAGAGCACTCTTCTACTCTACTGTGTTTCCTATGGGGTCCAAACAGTGAGCTTGCTCAGAACAAAAGAACTGTGATTCCTACACACACCGACCATATCTAGTTCAACTCTCCTTAGGAAACTGACAAGAACAGTAGCTCCGATTCAGTCCAATACACTGCACATGCTGGGAACAGACGCGAGTGCTATTTTCACTGTGTATGGCAATGGGAGCACAGTAGTAACTTTCCTTACCAGAAAACAACTCTTGCTCATAGGACAGGAAACTGCCTGTGATTGAACTCCATTTAGGACTGGGAAACAAACCCTAGCTCGCCTTACAAGAAACACACTCTGCTTTTGAGAAAAGAGCACTCTTCTACTCTACTGTATTTCCTATGGGATCCAAACAGTGAGCTTGCTGAGTACAAAAGAACTGTGCTTCCTACACACATGGGCCATATCTAGTTCAACTCTGCTTAGGAACCTGAGAAGAAAAATAGATCCTCTTCAGTCCAATACACTGTACTGCTGGGAACAGACAACAGTGATATTTGTCCTGTGTATGGCAATGGCAGCGCAATAGTGACTCTTCTTACCATAAAACAACTCTTGCTCATAGGACCAGAAACTGCATGTGATTCAACTCCAATTTGGACTGGGAAACAAACGCTAGCTTGCCTTACAAGAAACACACTCTGCTTTTGAGAAAAGAGCACACTTCTACTCTACTGTGTTTCCTATGGGGTCCAAACAGTGAGATTGCTCAGAACAAAAGAACTGTGCTTCCTACACACACGGACCATATCGAGTTCAGCTCTGCTTAGGAAACTGACAAGAACAGTAGCTCCTCTTCATTCCAATACACTGTACTTGCTGGGAACAGACGCCAGTGCTATTTGTCCTGTGTAGGGCAATGGCAGCGCAATAATGACTCTTCTTACCAGAAAACAACTCTTGCTCGTAGGACCAGAAACTGCATGGGATTCAACTCCATTTAGCACTGGGAAACAGATGCTAGCTTGCCTTACATGAAACACACTTTGCTTTTGAGAAAAGAGCACTCTTCTACTCTACTGAGTTTCCTATGCGGTCCAAACTGTGAGCTTGCTCAGAACAAAAGAACTGTGCTTCCTACACACACGGCCATATCTAGTTCAAGTCTGCTTAGGAACCTGACAAGAACAGTAGATCCTCTTCAGTCCAATACACTGTACTTGCTGGGAAGAGACGCCAGTGCTATTTGTCCTGTGTATGGCAATGGCAGCGCAATAGTGACTCTTCTTACCAGAAAACAACTCTTGCTCGTAGGACCAGAAACTGCATGTGATTCAACTCCATTTAGAACTTGGAAACAAACGCTAGCTTGCCTTACAAGAAACACACTCTGCTTTAGAGAAAAGAGCACTCTTCTACTCTACTGTGTTTCCTATGAGGTCCAAACAGTGAGCTTGCTCAGAACAAAAGAACTGTGCTTCCTACACGGGAAATATCTAGTTCAACTCTGCTTAGGAAACTGACAAGAACAGTAGCTCCTATTCAGTCCAATACACTGTACTTGATGGAAACAGATGCGAGTGATATTTGCACTGTGTATGGCATTTGGAGCACAACAGTGACTCTTCTTACCAGAAAACAACTCTTGCTCGTAGGACCAAAAACTGCCTGTGACTCAACTCCATTTAGGACTGGGAAACAAACGCTAGCTCGCCCTACAAGAAACACACTCTGCTTTGAGAAAAGAGCACTCTTCTACTCTACTGTGTTTCCTATGGGGTCCAAACAGTGAGCTTGCTCAGAACAAAAGAACTGTGCTTCCTACACACGCGGGACATATCTCATTCAACTCTGCTTAGGAAACTGACAAGAACTGTAGCTCCTCTTCAGTCCGATACACTGTATTTGCTGGGAACAGACGCGAGTGCTATTTGCACTGTGTATGGCAATGGGAGCTCAATAGTTACTTTCCTTACCAGAAAACAACTCTTGCTCATAGGACCAGAAACTGCATGTGATTCAACTCCATTTAGGACTGGGAAATAAACGCTAGCTCGCCTTACAAAAAACACACTCTGCTTTTGAGAAAAGAGCACAATTCTACTCTACTGTGTTTCCTATGGTGTCCGAACAGAGAGCTTGCTCAGAACAAAAGAACTGTGCTTCCTACACGGGAAATATCTAGTTCAACTCTGCTTAGGAAACTGACAAGAACAGTAGCTCCTATTCAGTCCAATACACTGTACTTTATAGAAACAGATGCGAGTGCTATTTGCACTGTGTATGGCATTTGGAGCACAATAGTGACTCTTCTTAGCAGAAAACAACTCTTGCTTGTAGGACCAAAAACTGCCTGTGACTCAACTCCATTTAGGACTGGGAAACAAATGCTAGCTCGCCTTACAAGAAACACACTCTGCTTTAGAGAAAAGAGCACTCTTCTACTCTACTGTGTTTCCTATGGGGTTAGAACAGTGAGCTTTTTTAGAACAAAAAAACTGTGCTTCCTACACACACGGCCATATCTAGTTCAAATCTGCTTAGGAACCTGACAAGAACAGTAGATCCTCTTCGGTCCAATACACTGTACTTGCTGGGAAAAGACGCCAGTGCTATTTGTCCTGTGTATGGCAATGGCAGCACAATAGTGACTCTTCTTACCAAAAAACAACTCTTGTTTGTAGGACCAGAAACTGCATGTGATTCAATCCATATTGGACTGGGAAAAAAACGCTAGCTCGCCTTACAAGAAACACACTCTGCTTTTGAGAAAAGAGCACTCTTCTACTCTACTGTGTTTCCTATGGGGTCCAAACAGTGAGCTTGCTCAGAACAAAAGAACTGTGATTCCTACACACACCGACCATATCTAGTTCAACTCTCCTTAGGAAACTGACAAGAACAGTAGCTCCGATTCAGTCCAATACACTGCACATGCTGGGAACAGACGCGAGTGCTATTTTCACTGTGTATGGCAATGGGAGCACAGTAGTAACTTTCCTTACCAGAAAACAACTCTTGCTCATAGGACAGGAAACTGCCTGTGATTGAACTCCATTTAGGACTGGGAAACAAATGCTAGCTCGCCTTACAAGAAACACACTCTGCTTTTGAGAAAAGAGCACTCTTCTACTCTACTGTATTTCCTATGGGATCCAAACAGTGAGCTTGCTGAGTACAAAAGAACTGTGCTTCCTACACACATGGGCCATATCTAGTTCAACTCTGCTTAGGAACCTGAGAAGAAAAATAGATCCTCTTCAGTCCAATACACTGTACTGCTGGGAACAGACAACAGTGATATTTGTCCTGTGTATGGCAATGGCAGCGCAATAGTGACTCTTCTTACCATAAAACAACTCTTGCTCATAGGACCAGAAACTGCATGTGATTCAACTCCAATTTGGACTGGGAAACAAACGCTAGCTTGCCTTACAAGAAACACACTCTGCTTTTGAGAAAAGAGCACAATTCTAATCTACTGTGTTTCCTATGGGGTCCGAACAGAGAGCTTGCTCAGAACAAAAGAACTGTGCTTCCTACACACACGGACCATATCTAGTTCAGCTCTGCTTAGGAAACTGACAAGAACAGTAGCTCCTCTTCATTCCAATACACTGTACTTGCTGGGAACAGACGCCAGTGCTATTTGTCCTGTGTAGGGCAATGGCAGCGCAATAATGACTCTTCTTACCAGAAAACAACTCTTGCTCGTAGGACCAGAAACTGCATGGGATTCAACTCCATTTAGCACTGGGAAACAAATGCTAGCTTGCCTTACATGAAACACATTTTGCTTTTGAGAAAAGAGCACTCTTCTACTCTACTGAGTTTTCTTTGCGGTCCAAACTGTGAGCTTGCTCAGAACAAAAGAACTGTGCTTCCTACACACACGGCCATATCTAGTTCAAGTCTGCTTAGGAACCTGACAAGAACAGTAGATCCTCTTCAGTCCAATACACCGTACTTGCTGGGAAGAGACGACAGTGCTATTTGTCCTGTGTATGGCAATGGCAGCGCAATAGTGACTCTTCTTACCAGAAAACAACTCTTGCTCGTAGGACCAGAAACTGCATGTGATTCAACTCCATTTAGAACTTGGAAACAAACGCTAGCTTGCCTTACAAGAAACACACTCTGCTTTAGAGAAAAGAGCACTCTTCTACTCTACTGTGTTTCCTATGAGGTCCAAACAGTGAGCTTGCTCAGAACAAAAGAACTGTGCTTCCTACACGGAAAATATCTAGTTCAACTCTGCTTAGGAAACTGACAAGAACAGTAGCTCCTATTCAGTCCAATACACTGTACTTGATGGAAACAGATGCGAGTGCTATTTGCACTGTGTATGGCATTTGGAGCACAACAGTGACTCTTCTTACCAGAAAACAACTCTTGCTCGTAGGACCAAAAACTGCCTGTGACTCAACTCCATTTAGGACTGGGAAACAAACGCTAGCTCGCCCTACAAGAAACACACTCTGCTTTGAGAAAAGAGCACTCTTCTACTCTACTGTGTTTCCTATGGGGTCCAAACAGTGAGCTTGTTCAGAACAAAAGAACTGTGCTTCCTACACACGCGGGACATATCTCATTCAACTCTGCTTAGGAAACTGACAAGAACTGTAGCTCCTCTTCAGTCCGATACACTGTATTTGCTGGGAACAGACGCGAGTGCTATTTGCACTGTGTATGGCAATGGGAGCTCAATAGTTACTTTCCTTACCAGAAAACAACTCTTGCTCATAGGACCAGAAACTGCATGTGATTCAACTCCATTTAGGACTGGGAAATAAACGCTAGCTCGCCTTACAAAAAACACACTCTGCTTTTGAGAAAAGAGCACAATTCTACTCTACTGTGTTTCCTATGGTGTCCGAACAGAGAGCTTGCTCAGAACAAAAGAACTGTGCTTCCTACACGGGAAATATCTAGTTCAACTCTGCTTAGGAAACTGACAAGAACAGTAGCTCCTATTCAGTCCAATACACTGTACTTGATAGAAACAGATGCGAGTGCTATTTGCACTGTGTATGGCATTTGGAGCACAATAGTGACTCTTCTTAGCAGAAAACAACTCTTGCTTGTAGGACCAAAAACTGCCTGTGACTCAACTCCATTTAGGACTGGGAAACAAATGCTAGCTCGCCTTACAAGAAACACACTCTGCTTTAGAGAAAAGAGCACTCTTCTACTCTACTGTGTTTCCTATGGGGTTAGAACAGTGAGCTTTTTTAGAACAAAAAAACTGTGCTTCCTACACACACGGCCATATCTAGTTCAAATCTGCTTAGGAACCTGACAAGAACAGTAGATCCTCTTCGGTCCAATACACTGTACTTGCTGGGAAAAGACGCCAGTGCTATTTGTCCTGTGTATGGCAATGGCAGCACAATAGTGACTCTTCTTACCAAAAAACAACTCTTGTTTGTAGGACCAGAAACTGCATGTGATTCAATCCATATTGGACTGGGAAAAAAACGCTAGCTCGCCTTACAAGAAACACACTCTGCTTTTGAGAAAAGAGCACTCTTCTACTCTACTGTGTTTCCTATGGGGTCCAAACAGTGAGCTTGCTCAGAACAAAAGAACTGTGATTCCTACACACACCGACCATATCTAGTTCAACTCTCCTTAGGAAACTGACAAGAACAGTAGCTCCGATTCAGTCCAATACACTGCACATGCTGGGAACAGACGCGAGTGCTATTTTCACTGTGTATGGCAATGGGAGCACAGTAGTAACTTTCCTTACCAGAAAACAACTCTTGCTCATAGGACAGGAAACTGCCTGTGATTGAACTCCATTTAGGACTGGGAAACAAATGCTAGCTCGCCTTACAAGAAACACACTCTGCTTTTGAGAAAAGAGCACTTCTCTACTCTACTGTATTTCCTATGGGATCCAAACAGTGAGCTTGCTGAGTACAAAATAACTGTGCTTCCTACACACATGGGCCATATCTAGTTCAACTCTGCTTAGGAACCTGAGAAGAAAAATAGATCCTCTTCAGTCCAATACACTGTACTGCTGGGAACAGACAACAGTGATATTTGTCCTGTGTATGGCAATGGCAGCGCAATAGTGACTCTTCTTACCATAAAACAACTCTTGCTCATAGGACCAGAAACTGCATGTGATTCAACTCCAATTTGGACTGGGAAACAAACGCTAGCTTGCCTTACAAGAAACACACTCTGCTTTTGAGAAAAGAGCACAATTCTAATCTACTGTGTTTCCTATGGGGTCCGAACAGAGAGCTTGCTCAGAACAAAAGAACTGTGCTTCCTACACACACGGACCATATCTAGTTCAGCTCTGCTTAGGAAACTGACAAGAACAGTAGCTCCTCTTCATTCCAATACACTGTACTTGCTGGGAACAGACGCCAGTGCTATTTGTCCTGTGTAGGGCAATGGCAGCGCAATAATGACTCTTCTTACCAGAAAACAACTCTTGCTCGTAGGACCAGAAACTGCATGGGATTCAACTCCATTTAGCACTGGGAAACAAATGCTAGCTTGCCTTACATGAAACACATTTTGCTTTTGAGAAAAGAGCACTCTTCTACTCTACTGAGTTTCCTTTGCGGTCCAAACTGTGAGCTTGCTCAGAACAAAAGAACTGTGCTTCCTACACACACGGCCATATCTAGTTCAAGTCTGCTTAGGAACCTGACAAGAACAGTAGATCCTCTTCAGTCCAATACACCGTACTTGCTGGGAAGAGACGACAGTGCTATTTGTCCTGTGTATGGCAATGGCAGCGCAATAGTGACTCTTCTTACCAGAAAACAACTCTTGCTCGTAGGACCAGAAACTGCATGTGATTCAACTCCATTTAGAACTTGGAAACAAACGCTAGCTTGCCTTACAAGAAACACACTCTGCTTTAGAGAAAAGAGCACTCTTCTACTCTACTGTGTTTCCTATGAGGTCCAAACAGTGAGCTTGCTCAGAACAAAAGAACTGTACTTCCTACACGGGAAATATCTAGTTCAACTCTGCTTAGGAAACTGACAAGAACAGTAGCTCCTATTCAGTCCAATACACTGTACTTGATGGAAACAGATGCGAGTGCTATTTGCACTGTGTATGGCATTTGGAGCACAACAGTGACTCTTCTTACCAGAAAACAACTCTTGCTCGTAGGACCAAAAACTGCCTGTGACTCAACTCCATTTAGGACTGGGAAACAAACGCTAGCTCGCCCTACAAGAAACACACTCTGCTTTGAGAAAAGAGCACTCTTCTACTCTACTGTGTTTCCTATGGGGTCCAAACAGTGAGCTTGCTCAGAACAAAAGAACTGTGCTTCCTACACACGCGGGACATATCTAATTCAACTCTGCTTAGGAAACTGACAAGAACTGTAGCTCCTCTTCAGTCCAATACACTGTATTTGCTGGGAACAGACGCGAGTGCTATTTGCACTGTGTATGGCAATGGGAGCTCAATAGTTACTTTCCTTACCAGAAAACAACTCTTGCTCATAGGACCAGAAACTGCATGTGATTCAACTCCATTTAGGACTGGGAAATAAACGCTAGCTCGCCTTACAAAAAACACATTCTGCTTTTGAGAAAAGAGCACAATTCTACTCTACTGTGTTTCCTATGGTGTCCGAACAGAGAGCTTGCTCAGAACAAAAGAACTGTGCTTCCTAAACACGCGGGCCATATCTAGTTCAACTCTGCTTAGGAAACTGACAAGAACATTAGCGCCTCTTCAGTCCGATACACTGTATTTGCTGGGAACAGACGCGAGTGCTATTTGCACTGTGTATGGCAATGGGAGCGCAATAGAGACTTTCCTTACCAAAAAACAACTCTTGATCTTAGGACCAGAAACTGCATGTGATTCAACTCCATATAGGTCTGGGAAACAAACACTAGCTCGCCTTACAAGAAACACAATCTGCTTTTGAGAAAAGAGCACTCTTCTACTCTACTGTGTTTCCTATAGGGCCAGAACAGTGAGCTTGCTCAGAACAAAAGAACTGTGCTTCCTACACACATGGCCATATCTAGTTCAACTCTGCTTAGGAACCTGACAAGAACAGTAGATCCTCTTCAGTCCAATACACTGTACATGTTGGGAACAGACGCGTGTGCTATTGGCCCTTTGTATGACAATGGGAGCACAATAGTGACTCTTCTTACCAGAAAACAACTCTTGCTCGTATTTCAGAAACTGCATGTGATTCATCTCCATTTAGGAGTGGGATACAAACACTAACTCGACTTACAAGAAACACACTCTGATTTAGAGAAAAAAGCACTCTTCTACTCTATTGTGTTTCCTAAGAGGTCCAAACAGTGAACTTGCTCAGAACAAAAGAACTGTGCTTCCTACACACACAGCCATATCTAGTTCAATTCTGTTTAGGAACCTGACAAGAACAGTAGCTCCTATTCAATCCAATACACTGTAATTGCTGGGAACAGACGCGAGTGCTATTTGCACTGTGTATGGCAATGGGAGCGCAATAGTGACTTTCCTTACCAGAAAACAACTCTTGCTCGTAGGACCAGAAACTGCATGTGATTCAACTCCATTTAGCCCGGGAAACAAATGCTAGATGGCCTTACATGAAACACACTCTGCTTTTGAGAAAAGAGCACTCTTCTACTCTACTGTGTTTCCAAAGGGGTCCAAAGAGTGAACCTGCTCAGAACAAAAGAACTGTGCTTCCCACACACGTACCATATCTAGTTCAACTCTGCTGAGGAAACTGACAAGAACAGTAGCTCCTAATCAGTCCAATACACTGTACTTGAAGGGAAGAGACGCGAGTACTATTTGCACTGTGTATGGCATTTGGAGCACAATAGTGACTATTCGTACCAGAAAACAACTCTTGCTCGTAGGACCAAAAACTGCATGTGTCTCAACTCTTTTAGGACTAGGAAACAAATGCGAGCTCACCTTACAAGAAAAAAACACTCTGCTTTAGAGAAAAGAGCACTCTTCTACTCTACTGTGTTTCCTATGGGGTCCAAACAGTGAGCTTCCTCAGAACAAAAGAACTGTGCTTCCTACACACACGGGCCATATCTAGTTCAACTCTGCTTAGGATACTGACAAGAACAGTAGCTCCTCTTCAGTCCAATACACTGTACATGCTGGGAACAGACGCCAGAGCTATTTGCCCTGTGTATGACAATTGGAGCACAATAGTGACTCTTCTTACCAGAAAACAACTCTTGCTCATAGGACCAGAAACTGCATGTGATTCAACTCCATTTAGGACTGGGAAACAAACAATAGCTCGTTTTACAAGAAACACACTCTGCTTTTGAGAAAAGAGCACTCTTCTACTCTACAGTGTTTCCTATAGGGCCAGAACAGTGAGCTTGCTCAGAAAAAAAAAAACTGTGCTTCCTACACACACGGGCCATATCTAGTTCAACTCTGCTTAGGAAACTGACAAAAAGAGTAGCTCCTCTTCAGTCTCGTACACTGTACTTGCTGGGAACACACGCGAGGGCTATTTGCACTGTGTATGGCAATGGGAGCGCCATAGTGACTTTCCTTACCAGAAAACAACTCTTGCTCGTAGGAACAGAAACTGCATGGGATTCAACTCCATTTAGGACTGGGAAACAAATGCTAGCTCGCCTTACAAGAAACACACTCTGCTTTTGAGAAAAGAGCACTCATCTACTCTATTTTGTTTCCTATGGGGTCCAAACAGTGAGCTTGCTCAGAACAGAAAACTGTGCTTCCTACACACTGACCATATCTAGTTCAACTCTGCTTATGAAACTGACAAGAACAGTAGCTCCTCTTCAGTCCGATACACTGTAATTGCTGGGAACAGACGCGAGTGCTATTTGCACTGTGTATGGCAATGGGAGCGCAATAGTGACTTTCCTTACCAGAAAACCACTCTTGCTCGTAGGACCAGGAACTGCATGTGATTTAACTCCATTTAGGACTGGGAAACAAACACTAGCTCGCCTTACAAGAAAGACACCCTGCTTTTGAGAAAAGAGCACTCATCTACTCTACTGTGTTTCCTATGTGGTCAAAACAGTGAGCTTGTTCAGAACAAAAGAACTGAGCTTCCTACACACACGGGGCCATATCTCGTTCAACTCTGTTTAGGAAACTGACAACAACAGTAGCTACACTTCAGTCCGATACACTGTACTTGCTGGGAACAGACGCAAGTGCTATTTGCACTGTGTATGGCAATGGGAGCACAATAGTGACTCTTCTTACCAAAAAACAACTCTTGCTCTTAGGACCAGAAACTGCATGAGATTCAACTCCATTTAGGACTGGGAAACAAACGCTAGCTCGCATTAAAAGAAACACACTCTGCTTTTGAGAAAAGAGCCCTCTTATACTCTAAAGTGTTTCCTATAGGGCCAGAACAGTGATCTTGCTCAGAAAAAAAAAACTGTGCTTCCTACACACACGGGCCATATCTAGTTCAACTCTGCTTAGGAAACTGACAAAAACAGTAGCTCCTCTTCAGTACGATACCCTGTACTAGCTGGGAACACACGCGAGTGCTATTTGCACTGTGTATGGCAATGGGAGCGCAATAGTGACTTTTCTTACCAGAAAACAACTCTTGCTCGTAGGACCAGAAACTGTATGTGATTCAACTCCATTTAGGACTGGGAAACAAATGCTAGCTCGCCTTACATGAAACACACTCTGCTTTTGAGAAAAGAGCACTCTTCTACTCTACTGTGTTTCCTATGTGTGGGAACAGTGAGCTTGCTCAGAACACAAGAACTGTGCTTCCTACACACACAGGCCATATCTAGTTCAACTCTGCTTAGGAAACTGACAAGAACAGTAGCTCCTCTTCAGTCCAATTCACTGTACATGCTAGGAACAGACGCCAGGACTATTTGCTCTGTGTATGACAATGGGAGCGCATAGGGACTCTTCTTACCAGAAAACAACTCTTGCTCGTAGGACCAGAAACTGCATGTGATTCAACTCCATTTAGGACTGGGAAACAAATGCTAGCTCGCCTTACATTAAACACACTCTGCTTTTGAGAAAAGAGTACTCTTCTACTCTACTGAGTCTCCTATGGGATCCGAATAGTGAGCTTGCTCAGAACAAAAGAACTGTGCTTCCTACACACACGGGCCATATCTAGTTCAACTTTGCTTAGGAAACTGACAAGAACAGTAGATCCTCTTCAGTCCAATACACTGTACTTGCTGGGAACAGATGCAAGTGCGATTTGCACTGTGTATGGCAATGGGAGTACAATAGTGACTCTTCTTACCAGAAAAAACCTCTTGCTCGTAGGACCAAAAACTGCATGTGTCTCAACTCCATTTAGGACTGGGAAAGAAACGCAAGCTCGCCTTACAAGAAAAACACTCTGCTTTTAAGAAAAGAGCACTCTTCTACTCTACTGTGTTTCCTATAGGGCCAGAACAGTGAGCTTGATCAAAACAAAAGAACTGTGCTTCCTTCACACGGGCCATATCTAGTTCAACTCTGCTTAGGAAACTGACAAGAACAGTAGCTCCTTTTCAGTCCGATGCACTGTACTTGCTAGGAACGGACCGAGTGCTATTTGCTCTATGTATGGCAATGGGAGCGCAATAGTGTCTTTCCTTACCACAAACCAACTCTTAGTCGTAGGACAAGAAACTGCATGTGATTCAACTCCATTTAGGACTGGGAAACAAATGCTAGCTCGCCTTACATGAAACACACTCTGCTTTAGAGAAAAGAGCACTCTTCTGCTCTACTGTGTTTCTTATAGGGCCAGAACAGTGAGCTTGGTCAGAACAAGAGAACTGTTCTTCCTACACACACGCGCCATATCTCGTTCAACTCTGCTTAGGAAACTGACAAGAACAGTAGCTCCTCTTCAGTCCGATACACTGTACTTACTAGGAACAGACGCGAGTGCTCTTTGCACTGTGTATGGCAATGGGAACACAATAGTGACTTTCCTTACCATAAAACAACTCTTGCTCGTGGGACCAGAAACTGCATGTGATTCAACTCCATTTAGGACTGGGAAACAAATGCGAGCTCGCCTTACAAGAAACACACTCTGCTTTAGAGAAAAGAGCACTACTCTACTCTACTGTGTTTCCTATGGGGTCCGAACAGTGAGCTTGCTCAGAACAAAAAAACTGTGCTTCCTACACACATGGCCATATCTAGTTCAATTCTGCTTATAAACCTGACAAGAACAGTAGATCCTCTTCAGTCCAATACACTGTACTTGCTGGGAACAGACGCCAGTGCTAATTGTCTTTTGTATGGCAATGGCAGTGCAATAGTGACTCTTCTTACCAGAAAACAACTCTTGCTCGTAAAACCCAAAACTGCATGTGATTCAACACCATTTAGGACTGGGAAACAAACACTAGCTTGCCTTACAAGAAACACATTCTGCATTTGAGAAAAGAGCACACTTCTACTCTACTGTGTTTCCTATGGGGTCCAAACAGTGAGCTTGCTCAGAACAGAAAACATTACTTCCTACACACGGACCATATCTAGTTCAACTCTGCTTAGGAAACTGACAAGAACAGTAGCTCCTCTTCAGTCCTATACACTGTAATTGCTGGAAACAGACACGAGTGCTATTTGCACTGTGTATGGCAATGGGAGCGCAATAGTGACTTTCCTTACCAGAAAACAACTCTTGCTCGTAGGACCAGAAACTGCATGTGATTCAACTCCATTTAAAACTGGGAAACAAACACTAGCTCGCCTTACAAGAAAGACACCCTGCTTTTGAGAAAAGAGCACTCTTCTACTCTACTGTGTTTCCTATGTGGTCAAAACAGTGAGCTTGCTCAGAACAAAAGAACTGAGCTTCCTACACACACGGGCCATATCTCGTTCAACTCTGTTTAGGAAACTGACAACAACAGTAGCTACTCTTCAGTCCGATACACTGTACTTGCTGGGAACAGACGCGAGTGCTATTTGCACTGTGTATGGCAATGGGAGCACAATAGTGACTCTTCTTACCAGAAAACAACTCTTGCTCATAGGACCAGAAACTGCATGACATTCAACTCCATTTAGGACTGGGAAACAAACGCTAGCTTGCTTTACAAGAAACACACTCTGCTTTTGAGAAAAGAGCCCTCTTATACTCTAAAGTGTTTCCTATAGGGCCAGAACAGTGATCTTGCTCAGAAAAAAAAAGCTGTGCTTCCTACACACACGGGCCATATCTAGTTGAACTCTGCTAAGGAAACTGACAAAAACAGTAGCTCCTCTTCAGTACGATACCCTGTACTAGCTGGGAACACACGCGAGTGCTATTTGCACTGTGTATGGCAATGGGAGCGCAATAGTGACTTTTCTTACCATAAAACAACTCTTGCTCGTAGGACAAGAAACTGCATGTGATTCAACTCCATTTAGGACTGGGAAAAAAATGCTAGCTTGCCTTACATGAAACACACTCTGCTTTTGAGAAAAGAGCACTCTTCTACTCTACTGTGTTTCCTATGGGTGGGAACAGTGAGCTTGCTCAGAACAAAAGAACTGTGCTTCCTACACACACGGGCCATATCTAGTTCAACTCTGCTTAGGAAACTGACAAGAACAGTAGCTCCTCTTCAGTCCGATACACTGTACTTGCTGGGAACAGACGCGAGTGATATTTGCACTGTGTATGGCAATGAGACCACAATAGTGACTTTCCGTACCAGAAAACAAATCTTGCTTGTAGGGCCACAAAGTGCATGTGATTCAAAGCCATTTAGGACTAGGAAACAAACGCTAGCTCGCCTTACAAGAAACACACTCTGCTTATGAGAAAAGAGCACTCTTCTACTCTACTGTGTTTCCTATGGGGTCCAAACAGTGAGCTTTCAAAGAACAAAAGAACTGTGCTTCCTACACACATGGACCATATCTAGTTAAACTCTGCTTAGGAAACTGTCAAGAACAATAGCTCCTATTCAGTCCAATAAACTGTACTTGCTGGGAACAGACGCGAGTGCTATTTGCACTGTGTATGGCATTTGGAGCACAATAGTGACTCTTCTTACCAGAAAACAACTCTTTCTCGTAGGACCAAAAACTGCATGTGACTCAACTCCATTTAGGACTGGGAAACAAACGCTAGCTCACCCTACAAGAAACACACTCTGCTTTGAGAAAAGAGCACTCTTCTACTCTACTGTGTTTCCTATGGGGTCCAAACAGTGAGCTTGCTCAGAACAAAAGAACTGTGCTTCCTACACACGCGGGACATATCTCGTTCAACTCTGCTTAGGAAACTGACAAGAACAGTAGCTCCTATTCAGTCCGATACACTGTACTTGCTGGGAACAGAAGTGAGTGCTATTTGCAGTGTGTATGGCAATGGGAGCGCAATAGTGACTTTCCTTACCAGAAAACAACTCTTGTTCGTAGGACCAGAAACTGCATGGGATTCAACTCCATATAGGACTGGAAAACAAATGCTAGCTCGCCTTACAAGAAACACACTTTGCTTTTGAGAAAAGAGCACACTTCTACTCTACTGAGTTTCCTATGGGGTCCAAACAGTGAGCTTGCTCAGAACAAAAGTACTGTGCTTCTTTCAAACACCGACCATATCTAGTTCAACTCTGCTTAGGAAACTGACAAGAACTGTAGCTCCTCTTCAGTCCGATACACTGTATTTGCTGGGAACAGACGCTAGTGCTATTTGCACTGTGTATGGCAATGGGAGCTCAATAGTTACTTTCCTTACCAGAAAACAACTCTTACTCATAGGAACAGAAACTGCATGTGATTCAACTCCATTTAGGACTGGGAAACAAACGCTAGGTCGCCTTACAAGAAACACACTCTGCTTTTGAGAAAAGAGCACAATTCTACTCTACTGTGTTTCCTATGGGGTCCGAACAGAGAGCTTGCTCAGAACAAAAGAACTGTGCTTCCTACACACACGGACCATATCTAGTTCAGCTCTGCTTAGGAAACTGACAAGAACAGTAGCTCCTCTTCATTCCAATACACTGTACTTGCTGGGAACAGACGCCAGTGCTATTTGTCCTGTGTAGGGCAATGGCAGCGCAATAATGACTCTTCTTACCAGAAAACAACTCTTGCTCGTAGGACCAGAAACTGCATGGGATTCAACTCCATTTAGCACTGGGAAACAAATGCTAGCTTGCCTTACATGAAACACACTTTGCTTTTGAGAAAAGAGCACTCTTCTACTCTACTGAGTTTCCTTTGCGGTCCAAACTGTGAGCTTGCTCAGAACAAAAGAACTGTGCTTCCTACACACACGGCCATATCTAGTTCAAGTCTGCTTAGGAACCTGACAAGAACAGTAGATCCTCTTCAGTCCAATACACCGTACTTGCTGGGAAGAGACGCCAGTGCTATTTGTCCTGTGTATGGCAATGGCAGCGCAATAGTGACTCTTCTTACCAGAAAACAACTCTTGCTCGTAGGACCAGAAACTGCATGTTATTCAACTCCATTTAGAACTTGGAAACAAACGCTAGCTTGCCTTACAAGAAACACACTCTGCTTTAGAGAAAAGAGCACTCTTCTACTCTACTGTGTTTCCTATGAGGTTCAAACAGTGAGCTTGCTCAGAACAAAAGAACTGTGCTTCCTACACGGGAAATATCTAGTTCAACTCTGCTTAGGAAACTGACAAGAACAGTAGCTCCTATTCAGTCCAATACACTGTACTTGATGGAAACAGATGCGAGTGCTATTTGCACTGTGTATGGCATTTGGAGCACAACAGTGACTCTTCTTACCAGAAAACAACTCTTGCTCGTAAGACCAAAAACTGCCTGTGACTCAACTCCATTTAGGACTGGGAAACAAACGCTAGCTCGCCCTACAAGAAACACACTCTGCTTTGAGAAAAGAGCACTCTTCTACTCTACTGTGTTTCCTATGGGGTCCAAACAGTGAGCTTGCTCAGAACAAAAGAACTGTGCTTCCTACACACGCGGGACATATCTCATTCAACTCTGCTTAGGAAACTGACAAGAACTGTAGCTCCTCTTCAGTCCGATACACTGTATTTGCTGGGAACAGACGCGAGTGCTATTTGCACTGTGTATGGCAATGGGAGCTCAATAGTTACTTTCCTTACCAGAAAACAACTCTTGCTCATAGGACCAGAAACTGCATGTGATTCAACTCCATTTAAGACTGGGAAATAAATGCTAGCTCGCCTTACAAAAAACACACTCTGCTTTTGAGAAAAGAGCACAATTCTACTCTACTGTGTTTCCTATGGTGTCCGAACAGAGAGCTTGCTCAGAACAAAAGAACTGTGCTTCCTAAACACGCGGGCCATATCTAGTTCAACTCTGCTTAGGAAACTGACAAGAACATTAGCGCCTCTTCAGTCCGATACACTGTATTTGCTGGGAACAGACGCGAGTGCTATTTGCACTGTGTATGGCAATGGGAGCGCAATAGAGACTTTCCTTACCAAAAAACAACTCTTGATCTTAGGACCAGAAACTGCATGTGATTCAACTCCATATAGGTCTGGGAAACAAACACTAGCTCGCCTTACAAGAAACACAATCTGCTTTTGAGAAAAGAGCACTCTTCTACTCTACTGTGTTTCCTATAGGGCCAGAACAGTGAGCTTGCTCAGAACAAAAGAACTGTGCTTCCTACACACATGGCCATATCTAGTTCAACTCTGCTTAGGAACCTGACAAGAACAGTAGATCCTCTTCAGTCCAATACACTGTACATGTTGGGAACAGACGCGTGTGCTATTGGCCCTTTGTATGACAATGGGAGCACAATAGTGACTCTTCTTACCAGAAAACAACTCTTGCTCGTATTTCAGAAACTGCATGTGATTCATCTCCATTTAGGAGTGGGATACAAACACTAACTCGACTTACAAGAAACACACTCTGATTTAGAGAAAAAAGCACTCTTCTACTCTATTGTGTTTCCTAAGAGGTCCGAACAGTGAACTTGCTCAGAACAAAAGAACTGTGCTTCCTACACACACAGCCATATCTAGTTCAATTCTGTTTAGGAACCTGACAAGAACAGTAGCTTCTATTCAATCCAATACACTGTAATTGCTGGGAACAGACGCGAGTGCTATTTGCACTGTGTATGGCAATGGGAGCGCAATAGTGACTTTTCTTACCAGAAAACAACTCTTGCTCGTAGGACCAGAAACTGCATGTGATTCAACTCCATTTAGGCCGGGAAACAAATGCTAGATGGCCTTACATGAAACACACTCTGCTTTTGAGAAAAGAGCACTCTTCTACTCTACTGTGTTTCCAAAGGGGTCCAAAGAGTGAACCTGCTCAGAACAAAAGAACTGTGCTTCCCACACACGTACCATATCTAGTTCAACTCTGCTGAGGAAACTGACAAGAACAGTAGCTCCTAATCAGTCCAATACACTGTACTTGAAGGGAAGAGACGCGAGTACTATTTGCACTGTGTATGGCATTTGGAGCACAATAGTGACTCTTCGTACCAGAAAACAACTCTTGCTCGTAGGACCAAAAACTGCATGTGTCTCAACTCTTTTAGGACTAGGAAACAAATGCGAGCTCACCTTACAAGAAAAAACACTCTGCTTTAGAGAAAAGAGCACTCTTCTACTCTACTGTGTTTCCTATGGGGTCCAAACAGTGAGCTTGCTCAGAACAAAAGAACTGTGCTTCCTACACACACGGGCCATATCTAGTTCAACTCTGCTTAGGATACTGACAAGAACAGTAGCTCCTCTTCAGTCCAATACACTGTACATGCTGGGAACAGACGCCAGCGCTATTTGCCCTGTGTATGACAATTGGAGCACAATAGTGACTCTTCTTACCAGAAAACAACTCTTGCTCATAGGACCAGAAACTGCATGTGATTCAACTCCATTTAGGACTGGGAAACAAACAATAGCTCGTTTTACAAGAAACACACTCTGCTTTTGAGAAAAGAGCACTCTTCTACTCTACAGTGTTTCCTATAGGGCCAGAACAGTGAGCTTGCTCAGAAAAAAAAAACTGTGCTTCCTACACACACGGGCCATATCTAGTTCAACTCTGCTTAGGAAACTGACAAAAACAGTAGCTCCTCTTCAGTCTCGTACACTGTACTTGCTGGGAACACACGCGAGGGCTATTTGCACTGTGTATGGCAATGGGAGCGCCATAGTGACTTTCCTTACCAGAAAACAACTCTTGCTCGTAGGAACAGAAACTGCATGGGATTCAACTCCATTTAGGACTGGGAAACAAATGCTAGCTCGCCTTACAAGAAACACACTCTGCTTTTGAGAAAAGAGCACTCATCTACTCTATTTTGTTTCCTATGGGGTCCAAACAGTGAGCTTGCTCAGAACAGAAAACTGTGCTTCCTACACACGGACCATATCTAGTTCAACTCTGCTTATGAAACTGACAAGAACAGTAGCTCCTCTTCAGTCCGATACACTGTAATTGCTGGGAACAGACGCGAGTGCTATTTGCACTGTGTATGGCAATGGGAGCGCAATAGTGACTTTCCTTACCAGAAAACCACTCTTGCTCGTAGGACCAGGAACTGCATGTGATTTAACTCCATTTAGGACTGGGAAACAAACACTAGCTCGCCTTACAAGAAAGACACCCTGCTTTTGAGAAAAGAGCACTCATCTACTCTACTGTGTTTCCTATGTGGTCAAAACAGTGAGCTTGTTCAGAACAAAAGAACTGAGCTTCCTACACACACGGGGCCATATCTCGTTCAACTCCGTTTAGGAAACTGACAACAACAGTAGCTACACTTCAGTCCGATACACTGTACTTGCTGGGAACAGACGCAAGTGCTATTTGCACTGTGTATGGCAATGGGAGCACAATAGTGACTCTTCTTACCAAAAAACAACTCTTGCTCTTAGGACCAGAAACTGCATGAGATTCAACTCCATTTAGGACTGGGAAACAAACGCTAGCTCGCATTAATAGAAACACACTCTGCTTTTGAGAAAAGAGCCCTCTTATACTCTAAAGTGTTTTCTATAGGGCCAGAACAGTGATCTTGCTCAGAAAAAAAAAACTGTGCTTCCTACACACACGGGCCATATCTAGTTCAACTCTGCTTAGGAAACTGACAAAAACAGTAGCTCCTCTTCAGTACGATACCCTGTACTAGCTGGGAACACACGCGAGTGCTATTTGCACTGTGTATGGCAATGGGAGCGCAATAGTGACTTTTCTTACCAGAAAACAACTCTTGCTCGTAGGACCAGAAACTGCATGTGATTCTACTCCATTTAGGACTGGGAAACAAATGCTAGCTCGCCTTACATGAAACACACTCTGCTTTTGAGAAAAGAGCACTCTTCTACTCTACTGTGTTTCCTATGGGTGGGAACCGTGAGCTTGCTCAGAACACAAGAACTGTGCTTCCTACACACACGGGCCATATCTAGTTCAACTCTGCTTAGGAAACTGACAAGAACAGTAGCTCCTCTTCAGTCCAATTCACTGTACATGCTAGGAACAGACGCCAGGACTATTTGCTCTGTGTATGACAATGGGAGCGCAATAGGGACTCTTCTTACCAGAAAACAACTCTTGCTCGTAGGACCAGAAACTGCATGTGATTCAACTCCATTTAGGACTGGGAAACAAATGCTAGCTCGCCTTACATTAAACACACTCTGCTTTTGAGAAAAGAGTACTCTTCTACTCTACTGAGTCTCCTATGGGATCCGAATAGTGAGCTTGCTCAGAACAAAAGAACTGTGCTTCCTACACACACGGGCCATATCTAGTTCAACTTTGCTTAGGAAACTGACAAGAACAGTAGATCCTCTTCAGTCCAATACACTGTACTTGCTGGGAACAGATGCAAGTGCGATTTGCACTGTGTATGGCAATGGGAGTACAATAGTGACTCTTCTTACCAGAAAAAACCTCTTGCTCGTAGGACCAAAAACTGCATGTGTCTCAACTCCATTTAGGACTGGGAAAGAAACGCAAGCTCGCCTTACAAGAAAAACACTTTGCTTTTAAGAAAAGAGCACTCTTCTACTCTACTGTGTTTCCTATAGTTCCAGAACAGTGAGCTTGATCAAAACAAAAGAACTGTGCTTCCTTCACACGGGCCATATCTAGTTCAACTCTGCTTAGGAAACTGACAAGAACAGTAGCTCCTCTTCAGTCCGATGCACTGTACTTGCTAGGAACGGACCGAGTGCTATTTGCTCTATGTATGGCAATGGGAGCGCAATAGTGTCTTTCCTTACCACAAACCAACTCTTAGTCGTAGGACAAGAAACTGCATGTGATTCAACTCCATTTAGGACTGGGAAACAAATGCTAGCTCGCCTTACATGAAACACACTCTGCTTTAGAGAAAAGAGCACTCTTCTGCTCTACTGTGTTTTTTATAGGGCCAGAACAGTGAGCTTGGTCAGAACAAGAGAACTGTTCTTCCTACACACACGCGCCATATCTCGTTCAACTCTGCTTAGGAAACTGACAAGAACAGTAGCTCCTCTTCAGTCCGATACACTGTACTTGCTGGGAACAGACGCGAGTGCTCTTTGCACTGTGTATGGCAATGGGAACACAATAGTGACTTTCCTTACCATAAAACAACTCTTGCTCGTGGGACCAGAAACTGCATGTGATTCAACTCCATTTAGGACTGGGAAACAAATGCGAGCTCGCCTTACAAGAAACACACTCTGCTTTAGAGAAAAGAGCACTACTCTACTCTACTGTGTTTCCTATGGGGTCCGAACAGTGAGCTTGCTCAGAACAAAAAAACTGTGCTTCCTACACACATGGCCATATCTAGTTCAATTCTGCTTATAAACCTGACAAGAACAGTAGATCCTCTTCAGTCCAATACACTGTACTTGCTGGGAACAGACGCCAGTGCTAATTGTCTTTTGTATGGCAATGGCAGTGCAATAGTGACTCTTCTTACCAGAAAACAACTCTTGCTCGTAAAACCCAAAACTGCATGTGATTCAACACCATTTAGGACTGGGAAACAAACACTAGCTCGCCTTACAAGAAACACATTCTGCATTTGAGAAAAGAGCACACTTCTACTCTACTGTGTTTCCTATGGGGTCCAAACAGTGAGCTTGCTCAGAACAGAAAACATTGCTTCCTACACACGGACCATATCTAGTTCAACTCTGCTTAGGAAACTGACAAGAACAGTAGCTCCTCTTCAGTCCTATACACTGTAATTGATGGAAATAGACACGAGTGCTATTTGCACTGTGTATGGCAATGGGAGCGCAATAGTGACTTTCCTTACCAGAAAACAACTCTTGCTCGTAGGACCAGAAACCGCATGTGATTCAACTCCATTTAAAACTGGGAAACAAACACTAGCTCGCCTTACAAGAAAGACACCCTGCTTTTGAGAAAAGAGCACTCTTCTACTCTACTGTGTTTCCTATGTGGTCAAAACAGTGAGCTTGCTCAGAACAAAAGAACTGAGCTTCCTACACACATGGGCCATATCTCGTTCAACTCTGTTTAGGAAACTGACAACAACAGTAGCTACTCTTCAGTCCGATACACTGTACTTGCTGGGAACAGACGCGAGTGCTATTTGCACTGTGTATGGCAATGGGAGCACAATAGTGACTCTTCTTACCAGAAAACAACTCTTGCTCATAGGACCAGAAACTGCATGACATTCAACTCCATTTAGGACTGGGAAACAAACGCTAGCTTGCATTACAAGAAACACACTCTGCTTTTGAGAAAAGAGCCCTCTTATACTCTAAAGTGTTTCCTATAGGGCCAGAACAGTGATCTTGCTCAGAAAAAAAAAGCTGTGCTTCCTACACACACGGGCCATATCTAGTTGAACTCTGCTAAGGAAACTGACAAAAACAGTAGCTCCTCTTCAGTACGATACCCTGTACTAGCTGGGAACACACGCGAGTGCTATTTGCACTGTGTATGGCAATGGGAGCGCAATAGTGACTTTTCTTACCATAAAACAACTCTTGCTCGTAGGACAAGAAACTGCATGTGATTCAACTCCATTTAGGACTGGGAAAAAAATGCTAGCTTGCCTTACATGAAACACACTCTGCTTTTGAGAAAAGAGCACTCTTCTACTCTACTGTGTTTCCTATGGGTGGGAACAGTGAGCTTGCTCAGAACAAAAGAACTGTGCTTCCTACACACACGGGCCATATCTAGTTCAACTCTGCTTAGGAAACTGACAAGAACAGTAGCTCCTCTTCAGTCCGATACACTGTACTTGCTGGGAACAGACGCGAGTGATATTTGCACTGTGTATGGCAATGAGACCACAATACTGACTTTCCTTACCAGAAAACAACTCTTGCTCGTAGGGCCACAAAGTGCATGTGATTCAAAGCCATTTAGGACTAGGAAACAAACGCTAGCTCGCCTTACAAGAAACACACTCTGCTTTTGAGAAAAGAGCACTCTTCTACTCTACTGTGTTTCCTATGGGGTCCAAACAGTGAGCTTTCAAAGAACAAAAGAACTGTGCTTCCTACACACATGGACCATATCTAGTTAAACTCTGCTTAGGAAACTGTCAAGAACAATAGCTCCTATTCAGTCCAATAAACTGTACTTGCTGGGAACAGACGCGAGTGCTATTTGCACTTTGTATGGCATTTGGAGCACAATAGTGACTCTTCTTACCAGAAAACAACTCTTTCTCGTAGGACCAAAAACTGCATGTGACTCAACTCCATTTAGGACTGGGAAACAAACGCTAGCTCACCCTACAAGAAACACACTCTGCTTTGAGAAAAGAGCACTCTTCTACTCTACTGTGTTTCCTATGGGGTCCAAACAGTGAGCTTGCTCAGAACAAAAGAACTGTGCTTCCTACACACGCGGGACATATCTCGTTCAACTCTGCTTAGGAAACTGACAAGAACAGTAGCTCCTATTCAGTCCGATACACTGTACTTGCTCGGAACAGAAGTGAGTGCTATTTGCAGTGTGTATGGCAATGGGAGCGCAATAGTGACTTTCCTTACCAGAAAACAACTCTTGTTCGTAGGACCAGAAACTGCATGGGATTCAACTCCATATAGGACTGGAAAACAAATGCTAGCTCGCCTTACAAGAAACACACTTTGCTTTTGAGAAAAGAGCACACTTCTACTCTACTGAGTTTCCTATGGGGTCCAAACAGTGAGCTTGCTCAGAACAAAAGTACTGTGCTTCTTTCAAACACCGACCATATCTAGTTCAACTCTGCTTAGGAAACTGACAAGAACTGTAGCTCCTCTTCAGTCCGATACACTGTATTTGCTGGGAACAGACGCGAGTGCTATTTGCACTGTGTATGGCAATGGGAGCTCAATAGTTACTTTCCTTACCAGAAAACAACTCTTACTCATAGGAACAGAAACTGCATGTGATTCAACTCCATTTAGGACTGGGAAACAAACGCTAGCTCGCCTTACAAGAAACACACTCTGCTTTTGAGAAAAGAGCACAATTCTACTCTACTGTGTTTCCTATGGGGTCCGAACAGAGAGCTTGCTCAGAACAAAAGAACTGTGCTTCCTAAACACGCGGGCCATATCTAGCTCAACTCTGCTTAGGAAACTGAAAAGAACAGTAGCTCCTCTTCAGTCCGATACACTGTATTTGCTGGGAACAGACGCGAGTGCTATTTGCACTGTGTATGGCAATGGGAGCGCAATAGAGACTTTCCTTACCAAAAAACAACTCTTGATCATAGGACCAGAAACTGCATGTGATTCAACTCCATATAGGTCTGGGAAACAAATTCTAGCTCACCTTACAAGAAACACAATCTGCTTTTGAGAAAAGAGCACTCTTCTACTCTACTGTGTTTCCTATAGGGCCAGAACAGTGAGCTTGCTCAGAACAAAAGAACTGTGCTTCCTACACACATGGCCATATCTAGTTCAACTCTGCTTAGGAACCTGACAAGAACAGTAGATCCTCTTCAGTCCAATACACTGTACATCCTGGGAACAGACGCGTGTGCTATTGGCCCTTTGTATGACAATGGGAGCACAATAGTGACTCTTCTTACCAGAAAACAATTCTTGCTCATATTTCAGAAACTGCATGTGATTCATCTCCATTTAGGAGTGGGATACAAACACTAACTCGACTTACAAGAAACACACTCTGATTTAGAGAAAAAAGAACTCTTCTACTCTATTGTGTTTCCTAAGAGGTCCGAACAGTGAACTTGCTCAGAACAAAAGAACTGTGCTTCCTACACACACGGCCATATCTAGTTCAATTCTGCTTAAGAACCTGACAAGAACAGTAGATCCTCTTCAGTCCAATACACTGTACTGCTGGGAACAGACAACAGTGCTATTTGTTCTGTGTATGGCAATGGCAGCACAATAGTGACTCTTCTTACCATAATACAACTCTTGCTCGTAGGACCAGAAACTGCATGTGATTCAACTCCATTTAGGACTGGGAAACAAACGCTAGCTCGCCTTACAAGAAACACACTCTGCTTTAGAGAAAAGAGCACTCTTCTACTCTACTGTGTTTCCTATGGGGTCCAAACAGTGAGCTTGCTCAGAACATAAAACTGTGCATCCTACACACGGACAATATCTAGTTCAACTCTGCTTAGGAAACTGACAAGAACAGCAGCTCTTCTTCAGTCCAATACACTGTACTTGCTGGGAACAGACGCGAGTGCTATTTGCACTGTGTATGGCAATGGGAGCACAACAGTTACTTCCTAACCAGAAAACAACTCTTGCTCGTAGGACCAGAAACTGCATGTGATTCAACTCCATTTAGCACTGGGAAACAAACGCTAGCTCGCCTTACAAGAAACACACTCTGCTTTTGAGTTAAGAGCACTCTTTTACTCTACTGTGTTTTCTATCGGGCCAGAACAGTGAGATGCTGAGAACAAAAGAACTGTGCTTCCTACACACACGGACCATATCTAGTTCAACTCTGCTTATGAATCTGACAAGAGCAGTAGCTCCTATTCAGTCCAATTCACTGTACTTGCTGGGAACAGACGCGAGTGCTATTTGCACTGTATATGGCAATTGGAGCACAATAGTGACTCTTCTTACCAGAAAACAACTCTTGCTCGTAGGAGCAAAAACTGCATGTGACTCAACTCCATTTAGGACTGGGAAACAAACGCGAGCTCGCCTTACAAGAAACACACTCTGCTTTTGAGTAAAGAGCACTCTTCTACTCTACTGTGTTTCCTATAGGGCCAAAAGAGTGAGCTTGCTCAGAACAAAAGAACTGTGCTTCCTAAACACACGGTCATATCTAGTTCAATTCTGCTTAGGAAACTGACAAGAATAGTAGATCCTCTTCAGTCCAAAACACTGTACTTGCTGGGAACAGACGCGAGTGCTATATGCCCTGTGTATGACAATGGGAGCGCAATAGTGACTCTTCTTACCAGAAAACAACTCTTGCTCCTAGGACCAGAAACTGCATGGGATTCAACTCCAGTTAAGACTGGGAAACAAATGCTAGCTCTCCTTACAAGAAACACACTCTGCTTTTGAGAAGAGAGCACTCTTCTACTCTACTGTGTTTCCTATGGGGTCCAAACAGTGAGCTTGCTCAGAACAAAAGAACTGTGCTTCCTACACCCAAGGACCATATCTAGTTCAACTCTGCTTAGGAACCTGACAAGAACAGTAGCTCCTCTTCAGTCCAATACACTGTACTTGCTGGGAACAGACGCGAGTGCTATTTGCACTGTGTATGGCAATTGGAGCACAATAGTGACTCGCTTACCAGAAAACAACTCTTGCTCGTAGGACAAAAAACTGCATGTGACTCAACTCCATTTAGGACTGGGAAACAAACGCGAGTTCGCCTTACAAGAAACACACTCTGCTTTTGAGAAAAGAGCACTCTTCTACTCAACTGTGTTTCCATTAAGACCAAAACAGTGAGCTTGCTCAGAACAAAAGAACTGTGCTTCCTACACATACAGTCATATGTAGTTCAATTCTGCTTAGGAAATTGACAAGAATAGTAGATCCTCTTCAGTGCAATACACTGTACTTGCTGGGAACAGATACCAGTGCTATTTGTCCTGTGTATGGCAATGGCAGCGCAATAGTGACTATTCTTACCATAAAACAACTCCTGCTCGTAAGACCAGAAACTGCATGTGATTCAACTCCATTTAGGACTGGGACACAAACGCTAGCTCGCCTTACAAGAAACACACTCTGCTTTTGAGAATAGAGCACTGTTCTACTCTACTGTGTTTCCTATAGGGCCAGAACAGTGAGCTTGCTGAGAACAAAAGAACAGTGCTTCCTACACAAAAGGACCATATCTAGTTCAACTATGCTTTGGAAACTAACAAGAACAGTAGCTCCTATTCAGTCCAATACACTGTACTTGCTGGGAACAGACGCGAGTGCTATTTGCACTGTGTATGGCAATTGGAGCGAAATAGTGACTCTTCTTACCAGAAAACAACTCTTGCTCGTAGGACCAAAAACTGCATGTGACTCAACTCCATTTAGGACTGGGAAACAAACGGGAGCTAGCCTTACAAGAAACACACTCTGCTTTAGAGAAAAGAGCACTCTTCTACTCTACTGTGTTTCCTATAGGGCCAGAACAGTGAGCTTGCTCAGAACAAAAGAACTGTGCTTCCTACACTCACGGCCATATCTAGTTCAACTCTGCTTAGGAACCTGACAAGAACAGTAGATCCTCTTCAGTCCAATACACTGTACATGCTGGGAACAGACTCCAGCACTATTTGCCCTGTGTATGACAATGGGAGCGCAATAGTGACTCTTCTTACCAGAAAAAAACTCTTGCTCATAGGACCAGAAACTGCATGTGATTCAACTCCATTTAGGACTGGGAAACAAACGATAGCTCGTTTTACAAGAAACACACTCTGCTTTTGAGAAAAGAGCACTCTTCTACTCTACAGTGTTTCCTATCGGGCCAGAACAGTGAGCTTGCTGAGAACAAAAGAACTGTGCTTCCTACACACACGGACCATATCTAGTTCATCTCTGCTTAGGAAACTGACAAGTACAGTAGCTCCTATTCAGCCCAATACACTGTACTTGCGGGGAACAGATGCGAGTGCTATTTGCACTGTGTATGGCAATTAGAGCGCAATAGTGACTCCTCTTACCAGAAAACAACTCTTGCTCGTAGGACCAAAAACTGCATGTTACGCAACTCCATTTCGGACTGGGAAACAAACGCGAGCTCGCCTTACAAGAAACACACTCTGCTTTTGAGAAAAGAGCACTCTTCTACTCAACTGTGTTTCCTATAGGACCAAAACAGTGAGCTTGCTCAGAACTAAAGAACTGTGCTTCCTACACACACGGTCATATCTAGTTTAATTCTGCTTAGGAAACTGACAAGAATAGTAGATCCTCTTCAGTCCAATACACTGTACTTGCTGGGAGAGACGCGAGTGCTATTTGCCCTGTGTATGACAATGGGAGCGCAATAGTGACTCTTCTTACCAGAAAAAAACTCTTGCTCATAGGACCAGAAACTGCATGTGATTCAACTCCATTTAGGACTGGGAAACAAATGCTAGCTCTCCTTACATGAAACACACTCTGCTTTTGAGAAAAGAGCACTCTTCTACTCTACTGAGTTTCCTATGGGGTCCGAACAGTGAGCTTGCTCAGAACAAAAGAACTGTGCTTCCTACACACAGGGGCCATATCTAGTTCAACTCTGCTTAAAAAACTGACAAAAACAGTAGATCCTCTTCAGTCCAGTACACTGTACTTGCTGCGAACAGATGCAAGTGCTATTTGCACTGTGTATGGCAATGAGAGTGCAATAGTGACTCTTCTTACAAGAAAAAAACTCTTGCTCGTAGGACCAAAAACTGCATGTGTCTCAACTCCATTTAGGACTGGGAAAGAAACGCTAGCTCGCCTTACAAGAAAAACTCTTTGCTTTTGACAAAAGAGCATTCTACTATTATACTGTGTTTCCTATAGGGCCAGAAGAGTGAGCTTCCTCAGAACAAAAGAACTGTGCTTCCTACACACACGGACCATATCTCGTTCAACTCTGCTTAGGAAACTGACAAGAACAGTAGCTCCTATTCAGTCCAATACACTGTACTTGCTGGGAACAGACGCGAGTGCTATTTGCACTGTGTATGGCAATTGGAGCACAATAGTGACTCTTCTTACCAGAAAACAACTCTTGCTCGTAGGAGCAAAAACTGCATGTGACTCAACTCCATTTAGGACTGGGAAACAAACGCGAGCTCGCCTTACAAGAAACACACTCTGCTTTTGAGAAAAGAGCACTCTTCTACTCTACTGTGTTTCCTATAGGGCCAAAAGAGTGAGCTTGCTCAGAACAAAAGAACTGTGCTTCCTAAACACACGGTCATATCTAGTTCAATTCTGCTTAGGAAACTAAGAAGAATAGTAGATCTTCTTCAGAACAAAACACTGTACTTGCTGGGAACAGACGCGAGTGCTATATGCCCTGTGTATGACAATGGGAGCGCAATAGTGACTCTTCTTACCAGAAAACAACTCTTGCTCCTAGGACCAGAAACTGCATGGGATTCAACTCCAGTTAAGACTGGGAAACAAATGCTAGCTCGCCTTACAAAAAACACACTCTGCTTTTGAGAAGAGAGCACTCTTCTACTCCACTGTGTTTCCTATGGGGTCCAAACAGTGAGCTTGCTCAGAACAAAAGAACTGTGCTTCCTACACACACAGACCATATCTAGTTCAACTCTGCTTAGGAACCTGACAAGAACAGTAGCTCCTCTTCAGTCCAATACCCTGTACTTGCTGGGAACAGACGCGAGTGCTATTTGCACTGTGTATGGCAATTGGAGCACAATAGTGACTCGCCTTACCAGAAAACAACTCTTGCTCGTAGGACAAAAAACTGCATGTGACTCAACTCCATTTAGGACTGGGAAACAAACGCGAGTTCGCCTTACAAGAAACACACTCTGCTTTTGAGAAAAGAGCACTCTTCTACTCAACTGTGTTTCCATTAAGACCAAAACAGTGAGCTTGCTCAGAACAAAAGAACTGTGCTTCCTAAACATACGGTCATATCTAGTTCAATTCTGCTTAGGAAATTGACAAGAATAGTAGATCCTCTTCAGTGCAATACACTGTACTTGCTGGGAACAGATGCCAGTGCTATTTGTCCTGTGTATGGCAATGGCAGCGCAATAGTGACTATTCTTACCATAAAACAACTCCTGCTCGTAGGACCAGAACCTGCATGTGATTCAACTCCATTTAGGACTGGGAAACAAACGATAGCTCGTTTTACAAGAAACACACTCTGCTTTTGAGAAAAGAGCACTGTTCTACTCTACTGTGTTTCCTATAGGGCCAGAACAGTGAGCTTGCTCAGAAAAAAAAACTGTGGTTCCTACACACACGGGCCATATCTAGTTCAACTCTGCTTAGGAAACTGACAAAAACAGTAGCTCCTCTTCAGTCTCGTACACTGTACTTGCTGGGAACACACGCGAGGGCTATTTGCACTGTGTATGGCAATGGGAGCGCCATAGTGACTTTCCTTACCAGAAAACAACTCTTGCTCGTAGGAACAGAAACTGCATGGGATTCAACTCCATTTAGGACTGGGAAACAAATGCTAGCTCGCCTTACAAGAAACACACTCTGCTTTTGAGAAAAGAGCACTCATCTACTCTACTGTGTTTCCTATGGGGTCCAAACAGTGAGCTTGCTCAGAACACAAAACTGTGCTTCCTACACACGGACCATATCTAGTTCAACTCTGCTTAGGAAACTGACAAGAACAGTAGCTCCTCTTCAGTCCGATACACTGTAATTGCTGGGAACAAACGCGAGTGCTATTTGCACTGTGTATGGCAATGGGAGCGCAATAGTGACTTTCCTTACCAGAAAACAACTCTTGCTCGTAGAACCAGGAACTGCATGTGATTTAACTCCATTTAGGACTGGGAAACAAACACTAGCTCGCCTTGCAAGAAACACACCCTGCTTTTGAGAAAAGAGCACTCTTCTACTCTACTGTGTTTCCTATGTGGTCAAAACAGTGAGCTTGCTCAGAACAAAAGAACTGAGCTTCCTACACACACAGACCATATCTCGTTCAACTCTGTTTAGGAAACTGACAACAACAGTAGCTACACTTGAGTCTGATACACTGTACTTGCTGGGAACAGACGCAAGTGCTATTTGCACTGTGTATGGCAATGGGAGCACAATAGTGACTCTTCTTACCAGAAAACAACACTTGCTCTTAGGACCAGAAACTGCATGAGATTCAACTCCATTTAGGACTGGGAAATAAACGCTAGCTCGCATTACAAGAAACACACTCTGCTTTTGAGAAAAGAGCCCTCTTATACTCTAAAGTGTTTCCTATAGGGCCAGAACAGTGATCTTGCTCAGAAAAAAAAAACTGTGCCTCCTACACACACGGGCCATATCTAGTTCAACTCTGCTTAGGAAACTGACAAAAACAGTAGCTCCTCTTCAGTACGATACCCTGTACTAGCTGGGAACACACGCGAGTGCTATTTGCACTGTGTATGGCAATGGGAGCGCAATAGTGACTTTTCTTACCAGAAAACAACTCTTGCTCGTAGGACCAGAAACTGCATGTGATTCAACTCCATTTAGGACTGGGAAACAAATGCTAGCTCGCCTTACATGAAACACACTCTGCTTTTGAGAAAAGAGCACTCTTCTACTCTACTGTGTTTCCTATGGGTGGGAACAGTGAGCTTGCTCAGAACACAAGAACTGTGCTTCCTACACACACGGGCCATATCTAGTTCAACTCTGCTTAGGAAACTGACAAGAACAGTAGCTCCTCTTCAGTCCAATTCACTGTACATGCTAAGAACAGACGCCAGGACTATTTGCTCTGTGTATGACAATGGGAGCGCAATAGGGACTCTTCTTACCAGAAAACAACTCTTGCTCGTAGGACCAGAAACTGCATGTGATTCAACTCCATTTAGGACTGGGAAACAAATGCTAGCTTGCCTTACATTAAACACACTCTGCTTTTGAGAAAAGAGTACTCTTCTACTCTACTGAGTCTCCTATGGGATCCGAATAGTGAGCTTGCTCAGAACAAAAGAACTGTGCTTCCTACACACACGGGCCATATCTAGTTCAACTCTGCTTAGGAAACTGACAAGAACAGTAGATCCTCTTCAGTCCAATACACTGTACTTGCTGGGAACAGATGCAAGTGCGATTTGCACTGTGTATGGCAATGGGAGTACAATAGTGACTCTTCTTACCAGAAAAAACCTCTTGCTCGTAGCACCAAAAACTGCATGTGTCTCAACTCCATTTAGGACTGGGAAAGAAACACAAGCTCGCCTTACAAAAAAAACCACTCTGCTTTTAAGAAAAGAGCACTCTTCTACTCTACTCTGTTTCCTATAGGGCCAGAACAGTGAGCTTGATCAAAACAAAAGAACTGTGCTTCCTTCACACGGGCCATATCTAGTTCAACTCTGCTTAGGAAACTGACAAGAACAGTAGCTCCTCTTCAGTCCGATGCACTGTACTTGCTAGGAACGGACCGAGTGCTATTTGCTCTATGTATGGCAATGGGAGCGCAATAGTGTCTTTCCTTACCACAAACCAACTCTTAGTCGTAGGACAAGAAACTGCATGTGATTCAACTCCATTTAGGACTGGGAAACAAATGCTAGCTCGCCTTACATGAAACACACTCTGCTTTAGAGAAAAGAGCACTCTTCTGCTCTACTGTGTTTCTTATAGGGCCAGAACAGTGAGCTTGGTCAGAACAAGAGAACTGTTCTTCCTACACACACGCGCCATATCTCGTTCAACTCTGCTTAGGAAACTGACAAGAACAGTAGCTCCTCTTCAGTCCGATACACTGTACTTGCTGGGAACAGACGCGAGTGCTCTTTGCACTGTGTATGGCAATGGGAACACAATAGTGACTTTCCTTACCATAAAACGACTCTTGCTCGTGGGACCAGAAACTGCATGTGATTCAACTCCATTTAGGACTGGGAAACAAATGCTAGCTCGCCTTACAAGAAACCCACTCTGCTTTAGAGAAAAGAGCACTCCTCTACTCTACTGTGTTTCCTATGGGGTCCGAACAGTGAGCTTGCTCAGAACAAAAAAACTGTGCTTCCTACACACATGGCCATATCTAGTTCAATTCTGCTTATAAATCTGACAAGAACAGTAGATCCTCTTCAGTCCAATACACTGTACTTGCTGGGAACAGACGCCAGTGCTAATTTTCTTTTGTATGGCAATGGCAGTGCAATAGTGACTCTTCTTACCACAAAACAACTCTTGCTCGTAAAACCCAAAACTGCATGTGATTCAACACCATTTAGGACTGGGAAACAAACACTAGCTTGCCTTACAAGAAACACATTCTGCATTTGAGAAAAGAGCACTCATCTACTCTACTGTGTTTCCTATGGGGTCCAAACAGTGAGCTTGCTCAGAACAGAAAACATTGCTTCCTACACACGGACCATATCTAGTTCAACTCTGCTTAGGAAACTGACAAGAACAGTAGCTCCTCTTCAGTCCGATACACTGTAATTGCTGGGAACAGACGCGAGTGCTATTTGCACTGTGTATGGCAATGGGAGTGCAATAGTGACTTTCCTTACCAGAAAACAACTCTTGCTCGTAGGACCAGAAACTGCATGACATTCAACTCCATTTAAAACTGGAAAACAAACACTAGCTCGCCTTACAAGAAAGACACCCTGCTTTTGAGAAAAGAGCACTCTTCT